>NW_028317792.1:0-70345 GCF_055824585.1 Amblyomma mixtum | reverse complement strand
CGTCGAGTTAAGCACGAATACGTGCATTTCACGCAGTTCTGGAGATATTACGTTTTTGAGTTCACACTCACGAACACTGGTAAAACGAAGTGTTCGAATCTAGTTTGTTTTGCTCTAAAACGACGTGCCACGTCGAGTTAAGCACGAATACGTGCATTTCACGCAGTTCTGGAGATATTACGTTTTTGAGTTCACACTCACGAACACTGGTAAAACGAAGTGTTCGAATCTAGTTTGTTTTGCTCTAAAACGACGTGCCACGTCGAGTTAAGCACGAATACGTGCATTTCACGCAGTTCTGGAGATATTACGTTTTCGAGTTCACACGAACACTGGTAAAACGAAGTGTTCGAATCTAGCTTGTTTTGCTCTAAAACGACGTGCCACGTCGAGTTAAGCACGAATACGTGCATTTCACGCAGTTCTGGAGATATTACGTTTTTGAGTTCACACTCACGAACACTGGTAAAACGAAGTGTTCGAATCTAGTTTGTTTTGCTCTAAAACGACGTGCCACGTCGAGTTAAGCACGAATACGTGCATTTCACGCAGTTCTGGAGATATTACGTTTTTGAGCACACTCACGAACACTGGTAAAACGAAGTGTTCGAATCTAGCTTGTTTTGCTCTAAAACGACGTGCCACGTCGAGTTAAGCACGAATACGTGCATTTCACGCAGTTCTGGAGATATTACGTTTTTGAGTTCACACTCACGAACACTGGTAAAACGAAGTGTTCGAATCAAGCTTGTTTTGCTCTAAAACGACGTGCCACGTCGAGTTAAGCACGAATACGTGCATTTCACGCAGTTCTGGAGATATTACGTTTTTGAGTTCACACTCACGAACACTGGTAAAACGAAGTGTTCGAATCTAGTTTGTTTTGCTCTAAAACGACGTGCCACGTCGAGTTAAGCACGAATACGTGCATTTCACGCAGTTCTGGAGATATTACGTTTTTGAGTTCACACTCACGAACACTGGTAAAACGAAGTGTTCGAATCTTGCTTGTTTTGCTCTAAAACGACGTGCCACGTCGAGTTAAGCACGAATACGTGCATTTCACGCAGTTCTGGAGATATTACGTTTTTGAGTTCACACTCACGAACACTGGTAAAACGAAGTGTTCGAATCTAGCTTGTTTTGCTCTAAAACGACGTGCCACGTCGAGTTAAGCACGAATACGTGCATTTCACGCAGTTCTGGAGATATTACGTTTTTGAGTTCACACTCACGAACACTGGTAAAACGAAGTGTTCGAATCTAGCTTGTTTTGCTCTAAAACGACGTGCCACGTCGAGTTAAGCACGAATACGTGCATTTCACGCAGTTCTGGAGATATTACGTTTTTGAGTTCACACTCACGAACACTGGTAAAACGAAGTGTTCGAATCTAGTTTGTTTTGCTCTAAAACGACGTGCCACGTCGAGTTAAGCACGAATACGTGCATTTCACGCAGTTCTGGAGATATTACGTTTTTGAGTTCACACTCACGAACACTGGTAAAACGAAGTGTTCGAATCTAGTTTGTTTTGCTCTAAAACGACGTGCCACGTCGAGTTAAGCACGAATACGTGCATTTCACGCAGTTCTGGAGATATTACGTTTTCGAGTTCACACGAACACTGGTAAAACGAAGTGTTCGAATCTAGCTTGTTTTGCTCTAAAACGACGTGCCACGTCGAGTTAAGCACGAATACGTGCATTTCACGCAGTTCTGGAGATATTACGTTTTTGAGCACACTCACGAACACTGGTAAAACGAAGTGTTCGAATCTAGCTTGTTTTGCTCTAAAACGACGTGCCACGTCGAGTTAAGCACGAATACGTGCATTTCACGCAGTTCTGGAGATATTACGTTTTTGAGTTCACACTCACGAACACTGGTAAAACGAAGTGTTCGAATCAAGCTTGTTTTGCTCTAAAACGATGTGCCACGTCGAGTTAAGCACGAATACGTGCATTTCACGCAGTTCTGGAGATATTACGTTTTTGAGTTCACACTCACGAACACTGGTAAAACGAAGTGTTCGAATCTAGTTTGTTTTGCTCTAAAACGACGTGCCACGTCGAGTTAAGCACGAATACGTGCATTTCACGCAGTTCTGGAGATATTACGTTTTTGAGTTCACACTCACGCACACTGGTAAAACGAAGTGTTCGAATCAAGCTTGTTTTGCTCTAAAACGACGTGCCACGTCGAGTTAAGCACGAATACATGCATTTCACGCAGTTCTGGAGATATTACGTTTTCGGGTTCACACTCACGAACACTGGTAAAACGAAGTGTTCGAATCTAGTTTGTTTTGCTCTAAAACGACGTGCCACGTCGAGTTAAGCACGAATACGTGCATTTCACGCAGTTCTGGAGATATTACGTTTTCGAGTTCACACTCACGAACACTGGTAAAACGAAGTGTTCGAATCTAGCTTGTTTTGCTCTAAAACGACGTGCCACGTCGAGTTAAGCACGAATACGTGCATTTCACGCAGTTCTGGAGATATTACGTTTTTGACCACACTCACGAACACTGGTAAAACGAAGTGTTCGAATCAAGCTTGTTTTGCTCTAAAACGACGTGCCACGTCGAGTTAAGCACGAATACGTGCATTTCACGCAGTTCTGGAGATATTACGTTTTTGAGTTCACACTCACGAACACTGGTAAAACGAAGTGTTCGAATCTAGTTTGTTTTGCTCTAAAACGACGTGCCACGTCGAGTTAAGCACGAATACGTGCATTTCACGCAGTTCTGGAGATATTACGTTTTCGAGTTCACACTCACGAACACTGGTAAAACGAAGTGTTCGAATCTAGTTTGTTTTGCTCTAAAACGACGTGCCACGTCGAGTTAAGCACGAATACGTGCATTTCACGCAGTTCTGGAGATATTACGTTTTTGAGTTCACACTCACGAACACTGGTAAAACGAAGTGTTCGAATCTAGTTTGTTTTGCTCTAAAACGACGTGCCACGTCGAGTTAAGCACGAATACGTGCATTTCACGCAGTTCTGGAGATATTACGTTTTCGAGTTCACACGAACACTGGTAAAACGAAGTGTTCGAATCTAGCTTGTTTTGCTCTAAAACGACGTGCCACGTCGAGTTAAGCACGAATACGTGCATTTCACGCAGTTCTGGAGATATTACGTTTTTGAGTTCACACTCACGAACACTGGTAAAACGAAGTGTTCGAATCTAGCTTGTTTTGCTCTAAAACGACGTGCCACGTCGAGTTAAGCACGAATACGTGCATTTCACGCAGTTCTGGAGATATTACGTTTTTGAGTTCACACTCACGAACACTGGTAAAACGAAGTGTTCGAATCTAGCTTGTTTTGCTCTAAAACGACGTGCCACGTCGAGTTAAGCACGAATACGTGCATTTCACGCAGTTCTGGAGATATTACGTTTTTGAGTTCACACTCACGAACACTGGTAAAACGAAGTGTTCGAATCTAGTTTGTTTTGCTCTAAAACGACGTGCCACGTCGAGTTAAGCACGAATACGTGCATTTCACGCAGTTCTGGAGATATTACGTTTTTGAGTTCACACTCACGAACACTGGTAAAACGAAGTGTTCGAATCTAGTTTGTTTTGCTCTAAAACGACGTGCCACGTCGAGATAAGCACGAATACGTGCATTTCACGCAGTTCTGGAGATATTACGTTTTCGAGTTCACACTCACGAACACTGGTAAAACGAAGTGTTCGAATCTAGTTTGTTTTGCTCTAAAACGACGTGCCACGTCGAGTTAAGCACGAATACGTGCATTTCACGCAGTTCTGGAGATATTACGTTTTTGAGTTCACACTCACGAACACTGGTAAAACGAAGTGTTCGAATCTAGTTTGTTTTGCTCTAAAACGACGTGCCACGTCGAGTTTAGCACGAATACGTGCATTTCACGCAGTTCTGGAGATATTACGTTTTTGAGTTCACACTCACGAACACTGGTAAAACGAAGTGTTCGAATCTAGTTTGTTTTGCTCTAAAACGACGTGCCACGTCGAGTTAAGCACGAATACGTGCATTTCACGCAGTTCTGGAGATATTACGTTTTCGAGTTCACACTCACGAACACTGGTAAAACGAAGTGTTCGAATCTAGTTTGTTTTGCTCTAAAACGACGTGCCACGTCGAGTTAAGCACGAATACGTGCATTTCACGCAGTTCTGGAGATATTACGTTTTTGAGTTCACACTCACGAACACTGGTAAAACGAAGTGTTCGAATCTAGCTTGTTTTGCTCTAAAACGACGTGCCACGTCGAGTTAAGCACGAATACGTGCATTTCACGCAGTTCTGGAGATATTACGTTTTCGAGTTCACACTCACGAACACTGGTAAAACGAAGTGTTCGAATCTAGTTTGTTTTGCTCTAAAACGACGTGCCACGTCGAGTTAAGCACGAATACGTGCATTTCACGCAGTTCTGGAGATATTACGTTTTCGAGTTCACACTCACGAACACTGGTAAAACGAAGTGTTCGAATCTAGCTTGTTTTGCTCTAAAACGACGTGCCACGTCGAGTTAAGCACGAATACGTGCATTTCACGCAGTTCTGGAGATATTACGTTTTTGAGTTCACACTCACGCACACTGGTAAAACGAAGTGTTCGAATCAAGCTTGTTTTGCTCTAAAACGACGTGCCACGTCGAGTTAAGCACGAATACATGCATTTCACGCAGTTCTGGAGATATTACGTTTTCGAGTTCACACTCACGAACACTGGTAAAACGAAGTGTTCGAATCTAGTTTGTTTTGCTCTAAAACGACGTGCCACGTCGAGTTAAGCACGAATACGTGCATTTCACGCAGTTCTGGAGATATTACGTTTTCGAGTTCACACTCACGAACACTGGTAAAACGAAGTGTTCGAATCTAGCTTGTTTCGCTCTAAAACGACGTGCCACGTCGAGTTAAGCACGAATACGTGCATTTCACGCAGTTCTGGAGATATTACGTTTTTGAGTTCACACTCACGAACACTGGTAAAACGAAGTGTTCGAATCAAGCTTGTTTTGCTCTAAAACGACGTGCCACGTCGAGTTAAGCACGAATACGTGCATTTCACGCAGTTCTGGAGATATTACGTTTTTGAGTTCACACTCACGAACACTGGTAAAACGAAGTGTTCGAATCTAGCTTGTTTTGCTCTAAAACGACGTGCCACGTCGAGTTAAGCACGAATACGTGCATTTCACGCAGTTCTGGAGATATTACGTTTTTGAGTTCACACTCACGAACACTGGTAAAACGAAGTGTTCGAATCTAGTTTGTTTTGCTCTAAAACGACGTGCCACGTCGAGTTAAGCACGAATACGTGCATTTCACGCAGTTCTGGAGATATTACGTTTTCGAGTTCACACGAACACTGGTAAAACGAAGTGTTCGAATCTAGCTTGTTTTGCTCTAAAACGACGTGCCACGTCGAGTTAAGCACGAATACGTGCATTTCACGCAGTTCTGGAGATATTACGTTTTTGAGTTCACACTCACGAACACTGGTAAAACGAAGTGTTCGAATCAAGCTTGTTTTGCTCTAAAACGACGTGCCACGTCGAGTTAAGCACGAATACGTGCATTTCACGCAGTTCTGGAGATATTACGTTTTTGAGTTCACACTCACGAACACTGGTAAAACGAAGTGTTCGAATCTAGTTTGTTTTGCTCTAAAACGACGTGCCACGTCGAGTTAAGCACGAATACGTGCATTTCACGCAGTTCTGGAGATTTTACGTTTTCGAGTTCACACTCACGAACACTGGTAAAACGAAGTGTTCGAATCTAGTTTGTTTTGCTCTAAAACGACGTGCCACGTCGAGTTAAGCACGAATACGTGCATTTCACGCAGTTCTGGAGATATTACGTTTTTGAGTTCACACTCACGAACACTGGTAAAACGAAGTGTTCGAATCTAGTTTGTTTTGCTCTAAAACGACGTGCCACGTCGAGTTAAGCACGAATACGTGCATTTCACGCAGTTCTGGAGATATTACGTTTTCGAGTTCACACGAACACTGGTAAAACGAAGTGTTCGAATCTAGCTTGTTTTGCTCTAAAACGACGTGCCACGTCGAGTTAAGCACGAATACGTGCATTTCACGCAGTTCTGGAGATATTACGTTTTTGAGTTCACACTCACGAACACTGGTAAAACGAAGTGTTCGAATCTAGCTTGTTTTGCTCTAAAACGACGTGCCACGTCGAGTTAAGCACGAATACGTGCATTTCACGCAGTTCTGGAGATATTACGTTTTTGAGTTCACACTCACGAACACTGGTAAAACGAAGTGTTCGAATCTAGCTTGTTTTGCTCTAAAACGACGTGCCACGTCGAGTTAAGCACGAATACGTGCATTTCACGCAGTTCTGGAGATATTACGTTTTTGAGTTCACACTCACGAACACTGGTAAAACGAAGTGTTCGAATCTAGTTTGTTTTGCTCTAAAACGACGTGCCACGTCGAGTTAAGCACGAATACGTGCATTTCACGCAGTTCTGGAGATATTACGTTTTTGAGTTCACACTCACGAACACTGGTAAAACGAAGTGTTCGAATCTAGTTTGTTTTGCTCTAAAACGACGTGCCACGTCGAGATAAGCACGAATACGTGCATTTCACGCAGTTCTGGAGATATTACGTTTTCGAGTTCACACTCACGAACACTGGTAAAACGAAGTGTTCGAATCTAGTTTGTTTTGCTCTAAAACGACGTGCCACGTCGAGTTAAGCACGAATACGTGCATTTCACGCAGTTCTGGAGATATTACGTTTTTGAGTTCACACTCACGAACACTGGTAAAACGAAGTGTTCGAATCTAGTTTGTTTTGCTCTAAAACGACGTGCCACGTCGAGTTAAGCACGAATACGTGCATTTCACGCAGTTCTGGAGATATTACGTTTTTGAGTTCACACTCACGAACACTGGTAAAACGAAGTGTTCGAATCTAGTTTGTTTTGCTCTAAAACGACGTGCCACGTCGAGTTAAGCACGAATACGTGCATTTCACGCAGTTCTGGAGATATTACGTTTTCGAGTTCACACTCACGAACACTGGTAAAACGAAGTGTTCGAATCTAGTTTGTTTTGCTCTAAAACGACGTGCCACGTCGAGTTAAGCACGAATACGTGCATTTCACGCAGTTCTGGAGATATTACGTTTTTGAGTTCACACTCACGAACACTGGTAAAACGAAGTGTTCGAATCTAGCTTGTTTTGCTCTAAAACGACGTGCCACGTCGAGTTAAGCACGAATACGTGCATTTCACGCAGTTCTGGAGATATTACGTTTTCGAGTTCACACTCACGAACACTGGTAAAACGAAGTGTTCGAATCTAGTTTGTTTTGCTCTAAAACGACGTGCCACGTCGAGTTAAGCACGAATACGTGCATTTCACGCAGTTCTGGAGATATTACGTTTTCGAGTTCACACTCACGAACACTGGTAAAACGAAGTGTTCGAATCTAGCTTGTTTTGCTCTAAAACGACGTGCCACGTCGAGTTAAGCACGAATACGTGCATTTCACGCAGTTCTGGAGATATTACGTTTTTGAGTTCACACTCACGCACACTGGTAAAACGAAGTGTTCGAATCAAGCTTGTTTTGCTCTAAAACGACGTGCCACGTCGAGTTAAGCACGAATACATGCATTTCACGCAGTTCTGGAGATATTACGTTTTCGAGTTCACACTCACGAACACAGGTAAAACGAAGTGTTCGAATCTAGTTTGTTTTGCTCTAAAACGACGTGCCACGTCGAGTTAAGCACGAATACGTGCATTTCACGCAGTTCTGGAGATATTACGTTTTCGAGTTCACACTCACGAACACTGGTAAAACGAAGTGTTCGAATCTAGCTTGTTTCGCTCTAAAACGACGTGGCACGTCGAGTTAAGCACGAATACGTGCATTTCACGCAGTTCTGGAGATATTACGTTTTTGAGTTCACACTCTTCGTTTTACCAGTGTTCGTGAAGTGTTCGAATCAAGCTTGTTTTGCTCTAAAACGACGTGCCACGTCGAGTTAAGCACGAATACGTGCATTTCACGCAGTTCTGGAGATATTACGTTTTTGAGTTCACACTCACGAACACTGGTAAAACGAAGTGTTCGAATCTAGCTTGTTTTGCTCTAAAACGACGTGCCACGTCGAGTTAAGCACGAATACGTGCATTTCACGCAGTTCTGGAGATATTACGTTTTCGAGTTCACACGAACACTGGTAAAACGAAGTGTTCGAATCTAGCTTGTTTTGCTCTAAAACGACGTGCCACGTCGAGTTAAGCACGAATACGTGCATTTCACGCAGTTCTGGAGATATTACGTTTTTGAGTTCACACTCACGAACACTGGTAAAACGAAGTGTTCGAATCAAGCTTGTTTTGCTCTAAAACGACGTACCACGTCGAGTTAAGCACGAATACGTGCATTTCACGCAGTTCTGGAGATATTATGTTTTTGAGTTCACACTCACGAACACTGGTAAAACGAAGTGTTCGAATCTAGCTTGTTTTGCTCTAAAACGACGTGCCACGTCGAGTTAAGCACGAATACGTGCATTTCACGCAGTTCTGGAGATATTACGTTTTTGAGTTGACACTCACGAACACTGGTAAAACGAAGTGTTCGAATCTAGTTTGTTTTGCTCTAAAACGACGTGCCACGTCGAGTTAAGCACGAATACGTGCATTTCACGCAGTTCTGGAGATATTACGTTTTCGAGTTCACACTCACGAACACTGGTAAAACGAAGTGTTCGAATCTAGTTTGTTTTGCTCTAAAACGACGTGCCACGTCGAGTTAAGCACGAATACGTGCATTTCACGCAGTTCTGGAGATATTACGTTTTTGAGTTCACACTCACGAACACTGGTAAAACGAAGTGTTCGAATCTAGCTTGTTTTGCTCTAAAACGACGTGCCACGTCGAGTTAAGCACGAATACGTGCATTTCACGCATTTCTGGAGATATTACGTTTTCGAGTTCACACTCACGAACACTGGTAAAACGAAGTGTTCGAATCTAGCTTGTTTTGCTCTAAAACGACGTGCCACGTCGAGTTAAGCACGAATACGTGCATTTCACGCAGTTCTGGAGATATTACGTTTTTGAGTTCACACTCACGAACACTGGTAAAACGAAGTGTTCGAATCAAGCTTGTTTTGCTCTAAAACGACGTGCCACGTCGAGTTAAGCACGAATACGTGCATTTCACGCAGTTCTGGAGATATTACGTTTTTGAGTTCACACTCACGAACACTGGTAAAACGAAGTGTTCGAATCTAGTTTGTTTTGCTCTAAAACGACGTGCCACGTCGAGTTAAGCACGAATACGTGCATTTCACGCAGTTCTGGAGATATTACGTTTTCGAGTTCACACGAACACTGGTAAAACGAAGTGTTCGAATCTAGCTTGTTTTGCTCTAAAACGACGTGCCACGTCGAGTTAAGCACGAATACGTGCATTTCACGCAGTTCTGGAGATATTACGTTTTTGAGTTCACACTCACGAACACTGGTAAAACGAAGTGTTCGAATCAAGCTTGTTTTGCTCTAAAACGACGTACCACGTCGAGTTAAGCACGAATACGTGCATTTCACGCAGTTCTGGAGATATTACGTTTTCGAGTTCACACTCACGAACACTGGTAAAACGAAGTGTTCGAATCTAGCTTGTTTTGCTCTAAAACGACGTGCCACGTCGAGTTAAGCACGAATACGTGCATTTCACGCAGTTCTGGAGATATTACGTTTTTGAGTTCACACTCACGCACACTGGTAAAACGAAGTGTTCGAATCAAGCTTGTTTTGCTCTAAAACGACGTGCCACGTCGAGTTAAGCACGAATACATGCATTTCACGCAGTTCTGGAGATATTACGTTTTCGAGTTCACACTCACGAACACAGGTAAAACGAAGTGTTCGAATCTAGTTTGTTTTGCTCTAAAACGACGTGCCACGTCGAGTTAAGCACGAATACGTGCATTTCACGCAGTTCTGGAGATATTACGTTTTCGAGTTCACACTCACGAACACTGGTAAAACGAAGTGTTCGAATCTAGCTTGTTTCGCTCTAAAACGACGTGGCACGTCGAGTTAAGCACGAATACGTGCATTTCACGCAGTTCTGGAGATATTACGTTTTTGAGTTCACACTCTTCGTTTTACCAGTGTTCGTGAAGTGTTCGAATCAAGCTTGTTTTGCTCTAAAACGACGTGCCACGTCGAGTTAAGCACGAATACGTGCATTTCACGCAGTTCTGGAGATATTACGTTTTTGAGTTCACACTCACGAACACTGGTAAAACGAAGTGTTCGAATCTAGCTTGTTTTGCTCTAAAACGACGTGCCACGTCGAGTTAAGCACGAATACGTGCATTTCACGCAGTTCTGGAGATATTACGTTTTCGAGTTCACACGAACACTGGTAAAACGAAGTGTTCGAATCTAGCTTGTTTTGCTCTAAAACGACGTGCCACGTCGAGTTAAGCACGAATACGTGCATTTCACGCAGTTCTGGAGATATTACGTTTTTGAGTTCACACTCACGAACACTGGTAAAACGAAGTGTTCGAATCAAGCTTGTTTTGCTCTAAAACGACGTACCACGTCGAGTTAAGCACGAATACGTGCATTTCACGCAGTTCTGGAGATATTATGTTTTTGAGTTCACACTCACGAACACTGGTAAAACGAAGTGTTCGAATCTAGCTTGTTTTGCTCTAAAACGACGTGCCACGTCGAGTTAAGCACGAATACGTGCATTTCACGCAGTTCTGGAGATATTACGTTTTTGAGTTGACACTCACGAACACTGGTAAAACGAAGTGTTCGAATCTAGTTTGTTTTGCTCTAAAACGACGTGCCACGTCGAGTTAAGCACGAATACGTGCATTTCACGCAGTTCTGGAGATATTACGTTTTCGAGTTCACACGAACACTGGTAAAACGAAGTGTTCGAATCTAGCTTGTTTTGCTCTAAAACGACGTGCCACGTCGAGTTAAGCACGAATACGTGCATTTCACGCAGTTCTGGAGATATTACGTTTTTGAGTTCACACTCACGAACACTGGTAAAACGAAGTGTTCGAATCAAGCTTGTTTTGCTCTAAAACGACGTACCACGTCGAGTTAAGCACGAATACGTGCATTTCACGCAGTTCTGGAGATATTACGTTTTCGAGTTCACACTCACGAACACTGGTAAAACGAAGTGTTCGAATCTAGTTTGTTTTGCTCAAAAACGACGTGCCACGTCGAGTTAAGCACGAATACGTGCATTTCACGCAGTTCTGGAGATATTACGTTTTTGAGTTCACACTCACGAACACTGGTAAAACGAAGTGTTCGAATCTAGCTTGTTTTGCTCTAAAACGACGTGCCACGTCGAGTTAAGCACGAATACGTGCATTTCACGCAGTTCTGGAGATATTACGTTTTTGAGTTCACACTCACGAACACTGGTAAAACGAAGTGTTCGAATCTAGTTTGTTTTGCTCTAAAACGACGTGCCACGTCGAGTTAAGCACGAATACGTGCATTTCACGCAGTTCTGGAGATATTACGTTTTTGAGTTCACACTCACGAACACTGGTAAAACGAAGTGTTCGAATCTAGTTTGTTTTGCTCTAAAACGACGTGCCACGTCGAGTTAAGCACGAATACGTGCATTTCACGCAGTTCTGGAGATATTACGTTTTCGAGTTCACACTCACGAACACTGGTAAAACGAAGTGTTCGAATCTAGTTTGTTTTGCTCTAAAACGTCGTGCCACGTCGAGTTAAGCACGAATACGTGCATTTCACGCAGTTCTGGAGATATTACGTTTTCGAGTTCACACTCACGAACACTGGTAAAACGAAGTGTTCGAATCTAGTTTGTTTTGCTCTAAAACGACGTGCCACGTCGAGTTAAGCTCGAATACGTGCATTTTACGCAGTTCTGGAGATATTACGTTTTTGAGTTCACACTCACGAACACTGGTAAAACGAAGTGTTCGAATCTAGTTTGTTTTGCTCTAAAACGACGTGCCACGTCGAGTTAAGCACGAATACGTGCATTAAGCACAGTTCTGGAGATATTACGTTTTCGAGTTCACACTCACGAACACTGGTAAAACGAAGTGTTCGAATCAAGCTTGTTTTGCTCTAAAACGACGTGCCACGTCGAGTTAAGCACGAATACGTGCATTTCACGCAGTTCTGGAGATATTACGTTTTTGAGTTCACACTCACGAACACTGGTAAAACGAAGTGTTCGAATCTAGCTTGTTTTGCTATAAAACGACGTGCCACGTCGAGTTAAGCACGAAACGTGCATTTCACGCAGTTCTGGAGATATTACGTTTTTGAGTTCACACTCACGCACACTGGTAAAACGAAGTGTTCGAATCAAGCTTGTTTTGCTCTAAAACGACGTGCGACGTCGAGTTAAGCACGAATACGTGCATTTCACGCAGTTCTGGAGATATTACGTTTTTGAGTTCACACTCACGAACACTGGTAAAACGAAGTGTTCGAATCAAGCTTGTTTTGCTCTAAAACGACGTGCCACGTCGAGTTAAGCACGAATACGTGCATTTCACGCAGTTCTGGAGATATTACGTTTTTGAGTTCACACTCACGAACACTGGTAAAACGAAGTGTTCGAATCTAGCTTGTTTTGCTCTAAAACGACGTGCCACGTCGAGTTAAGCACGAATACGTGCATTTCACGCAGTTCTGGAGATATTACGTTTTTGAGTTCACACTCACGAACACTGGTAAAACGAAGTGTTCGAATCTAGTTTGTTTTGCTCTAAAACGACGTGCCACGTCGAGTTAAGCACGAATACGTGCATTTCACGCAGTTCTGGAGATATTACGTTTTCGAGTTCACACTCACGAACACTGGTAAAACGAAGTGTTCGAATCTAGTTTGTTTTTCTCTAAAACGATGTGCCACGTCGAGTTAAGCACGAATACGTGCATTTCACGCAGTTCTGGAGATATTACGTTTTTGAGTTCACACTCACGAACACTGGTAAAACGAAGTGTTCGAATCTAGCTTGTTTTGCTCTAAAACGACGTGCCACGTCGAGTTAAGCACGAATACGTGCATTTCACGCAGTTCTGGAGATATTACGTTTTTGAGTTCACACTCACGAACACTGGTAAAACGAAGTGTTCGAATCTAGTTTGTTTTGCTCTAAAACGACGTGCCACGTCGAGTTAAGCACGAATACGTGCATTTCACGCAGTTCTGGAGATATTACGTTTTTGAGTTCACACTCACGAACACTGGTAAAACGAAGTGTTCGAATCTAGTTTGTTTTGCTCTAAAACGACGTGCCACGTCGAGTTAAGCACGAATACGTGCATTTCACGCAGTTCTGGAGATATTACGTTTTCGAGTTCACACTCACGAACACTGGTAAAACGAAGTGTTCGAATCTAGTTTGTTTTGCTCTAAAACGACGTGCCACGTCGAGTTAAGCACGAATACGTGCATTTCACGCAGTTCTGGAGATATTACGTTTTCGAGTTCACACTCACGAACACTGGTAAAACGAAGTGTTCGAATCTAGTTTGTTTTGCTCTAAAACGACGTGCCACGTCGAGTTAAGCTCGAATACGTGCATTTTACGCAGTTCTGGAGATATTACGTTTTTGAGTTCACACTCACGAACACTGGTAAAACGAAGTGTTCGAATCTAGTTTGTTTTGCTCTAAAACGACGTGCCACGTCGAGTTAAGCACGAATACGTGCATTTAGCGCAGTTCTGGAGATATTACGTTTTCGAGTTCACACTCACGAACACTGGTAAAACGAAGTGTTCGAATCTAGCTTGTTTTGCTCTAAAACGACGTGCCACGTCGAGTTAAGCACGAATACGTGCATTTCACGCAGTTCTGGAGATATTACGTTTTTGAGTTCACACTCACGAACACTGGTAAAACGAAGTGTTCGAATCTAGCTTGTTTTGCTATAAAACGACGTGCCACGTCGAGTTAAGCACGAATACGTGCATTTCACGCAGTTCTGGAGATATTACGTTTTTGAGTTCACACTCACGAACACTGGTAAAACGAAGTGTTCGAATCTAGTTTGTTTTGCTCTAAAACGACGTGCCACGTCGAGTTAAGCACGAATACGTGCATTTCACGCAGTTCTGGAGATATTACGTTTTCGAGTTCACACTCACGAACACTGGTAAAACGAAGTGTTCGAATCTAGTTTGTTTTGCTCTAAAACGACGTGCCACGTCGAGTTAAGCACGAATACATGCATTTCACGCAGTTCTGGAGATATTACGTTTTCGAGTTCACACTCACGAACACTGGTAAAACGAAGTGTTCGAATCTAGTTTGTTTTGCTCTAAAACGACGTGCCACGTCGAGTTAAGCACGAATACGTGCATTTCACGCAGTTCTGGAGATATTACGTTTTCGAGTTCACACTCACGAACACTGGTAAAACGAAGTGTTCGAATCTAGCTTGTTTTGCTCTAAAACGACGTGCCACGTCGAGTTAAGCACGAATACGTGCATTTCACACAGTTCTGGAGATATTACGTTTTTGAGTTCACACTCACGAACACTGGTAAAAACGAAGTGTTCGAATCTAGCTTGTTTTGCTCTAAAACGACGTGCGACGTCGAGTTAAGCACGAATACGTGCATTTCACGCAGTTCTGGAGATATTACGTTTTTGAGTTCACACTCACGAACACTGGTAAAACGAAGTGTTCGAATCTAGCTTGTTTTGCTCTAAAACGACGTGGCACGTCGAGTTAAGCACGAATACGTGCATTTCACGCAGTTCTGGAGATATTACGTTTTTGAGTTCACACTCACGAACACTGGTAAAACGAAGTGTTCGAATCAAGCTTGTTTTGCTCTAAAACGACGTGCCACGTCGAGTTAAGCACGAATACATGCATTTCACGCAGTTCTGGAGATATTACGTTTTCGAGTTCACACTCACGAACACTGGTAAAACGAAGTGTTCGAATCTAGTTTGTTTTGCTCTAAAACGACGTGCCACGTCGAGTTAAGCACGAATACGTGCATTTCACGCAGTTCTGGAGATATTACGTTTTCGAGTTCACACTCACGAACACTGGTAAAACGAAGTGTTCGAATCTAGCTTGTTTTGCTCTAAAACGACGTGCCACGTCGAGTTAAGCACGAATACGTGCATTTCACGCAGTTCTGGAGATATTACGTTTTTGAGTTCACACTCACGAACACTGGTAAAACGAAGTGTTCGAATCTAGCTTGTTTTGCTCTAAAACGACGTGGCACGTCGAGTTAAGCACGAATACGTGCATTTCACGCAGTTCTGGAGATATTACGTTTTTGAGTTCACACTCACGAACACTGGTAAAACGAAGTGTTCGAATCTAGTTTGTTTTGCTCTAGAGCGACGTGCCACGTCGAGTTAAGCACGAATACGTGTATTTCGCGCAGTTCTGGAGATATTACGTTTTTGAGTTCACACTCACGCACACTGGTAAAACGAAGTGTTCGAATCTAGCTTGTTTTGCTCTAAAACGACGTGCCACGTCGAGTTAAGCACGAATACGTGCATTTCACGCAGTTCTGGAGATATTACGTTTTTGAGTTCACACTCACGAACACTGGTAAAACGAAGTGTTCGAATCTAGCTTGTTTTGCTCTAAAACGACGTGCCACGTCGAGTTAAGCACGAATACGTGCATTTCACGCAGTTCTGGAGATATTACGTTTTTGAGTTCACACTCACGAACACTGGTAAAACGAAGTGTTCGAATCTAGCTTGTTTTGCTCTAAAACGACGTGGCACGTCGAGTTAAGCACGAATACGTGCATTTCACGCAGTTCTGGAGATATTACGTTTTTGAGTTCACACTCACGAACACTGGTAAAACGAAGTGTTCGAATCAAGCTTGTTTTGCTCTAAAACGACGTGCCACGTCGAGTTAAGCACGAATACATGCATTTCACGCAGTTCTGGAGATATTACGTTTTCGAGTTCACACTCACGAACACTGGTAAAACGAAGTGTTCGAATCTAGTTTGTTTTGCTCTAGAGCGGACGTGCCACGTCGAGTTAAGCACGAATACGTGCATTTCGCGCAGTTCTGGAGATATTACGTTTTTGAGTTCACACTCACGCACACTGGTAAAACGAAGTGTTCGAATCTAGCTTGTTTTGCTCTAAAACGACGTGCCACGTCGAGTTAAGCACGAATACGTGCATTTCACGCAGTTCTGGAGATATTACGTTTTTGAGTTCACACTCACGAACACTGGTAAAACGAAGTGTTCGAATCTAGCTTGTTTTGCTCTAAAACGACGTGCCACGTCGAGTTAAGCACGAATACGTGCATTTCACGCAGTTCTGGAGATATTACGTTTTTGAGTTCACACTCACGAACACTGGTAAAACGAAGTGTTCGAATCTAGCTTGTTTTGCTCTAAAACGACGTGGCACGTCGAGTTAAGCACGAATACGTGCATTTCACGCAGTTCTGGAGATATTACGTTTTTGAGTTCACACTCACGAACACTGGTAAAACGAAGTGTTCGAATCAAGCTTGTTTTGCTCTAAAACGACGTGCCACGTCGAGTTAAGCACGAATACATGCATTTCACGCAGTTCTGGAGATATTACGTTTTCGAGTTCACACTCACGAACACTGGTAAAACGAAGTGTTCGAATCTAGTTTGTTTTGCTCTAAAACGACGTGCCACGTCGAGTTAAGCACGAATACGTGCATTTCACGCAGTTCTGGAGATATTACGTTTTCGAGTTCACACTCACGAACACTGGTAAAACGAAGTGTTCGAATCTAGCTTGTTTTGCTCTAAAACGACGTGCCACGTCGAGTTAAGCACGAATACGTGCATTTCACGCAGTTCTGGAGATAATACGTTTTTGAGTTCACACTCACGAACACTGGTAAAACGAAGTGTTCGAATCTAGCTTGTTTTGCTCTAAAACGACGTGGCACGTCGAGTTAAGCACGAATACGTGCATTTCACGCAGTTCTGGAGATATTACGTTTTTGAGTTCACACTCACGAACACTGGTAAAACGAAGTGTTCGAATCTAGTTTGTTTTGCTCTAGAGCGACGTGCCACGTCGAGTTAAGCACGAATACGTGCATTTCGCGCAGTTCTGGAGATATTACGTTTTTGAGTTCACACTCACGCACACTGGTAAAACGAAGTGTTCGAATCAAGCTTGTTTTGCTCTAAAACGACGTGCCACGTCGAGTTAAGCACGAATACATGCATTTCACGCAGTTCTGGAGATATTACGTTTTTGAGTTCACACTCACGAATACTGGTAAAACGAAGTGTTCGAATCTAGCTTGTTTTGCTCTAAAACGACGTGCCACGTGGAGTTAAGCACGAATACGTGCATTTCACGCAGTTCTGGAGATATTACGTTTTTGAGTTCACACTCACGCACACTGGTAAAACGAAGTGTTCGAATCAAGCTTGTTTTGCTCTGAAACGACGTGCCACGTCGAGTTAAGCACGAATACGTGCATTTCACGCAGTTCTGGAGATATTACGTTTTCGAGTTCACACTCACGAACACTGGTAAAACGAAGTGTTCGAATCTAGTTTGTTTTGCTCTAAAACGACGTGCCACGTCGAGTTAAGCACGAATACGTGCATTTCACGCATTTCTGGAGATATTACGTTTTCGAGTTCACACTCACGAACACTGGTAAAACGAAGTGTTCGAATCTAGCTTGTTTTGCTCTAAAACGACGTGCCACGTCGAGTTAAGCACGAATACGTGCATTTCACGCAGTTCTGGAGATATTACGTTTTCGAGTTCACACTCACGAACACTGGTAAAACGAAGTGTTCGAATCTAGTTTGTTTTGCTCTAAAACGACGTGCCACGTCGAGTTAAGCACGAATACGTGCATTTCACGCAGTTCTGGAGATATTACGTTTTCGAGTTCACACTCACGAACACTGGTAAAACGAAGTGTTCGAATCTAGCTTGTTTTGCTCTAAAACGACGTGCCACGTCGAGTTAAGCACGAATACGTGCATTTCACGCAGTTCTGGAGATATTACGTTTTTGAGTTCACACTCACGAACACTGGTAAAACGAAATGTTCGAATCTAGTTTGTTTTGCTCTAGAGCGACGTGCCACGTCGAGTTAAGCACGAATACGTGCATTTCGCGCAGTTCTGGAGATATTACGTTTTTGAGTTCACACTCACGAACACTGGTAAAACGAAGTGTTCGAATCTAGCTTGTTTTGCTCTAAAACGACGTGCCACGTGGAGTTAAGCACGAATACGTGCATTTCACGCAGTTCTGGAGATATTACGTTTTTGAGTTCACACTCACGCACACTGGTAAAACGAAGTGTTCGAATCAAGCTTGTTTTGCTCTAAAACGACGTGCCACGTCGAGTTAAGCACGAATACGTGCATTTCACGCAGTTCTGGAGATATTACGTTTTTGAGTTCACACTCACGAACACTGGTAAAACGAAGTGTTCGAATCTAGCTTGTTTTGCTCTAAAACGACGTGCCACGTCGAGTTAAGCACGAATACGTGCATTTCACGCAGTTCTGGAGATATTACGTTTTTGAGTTCACACTCACGAACACTGGTAAAACGAAGTGTTCGAATCTAGCTTGTTTTGCTCTAAAACGACGTGGCACGTCGAGTTAAGCACGAATACGTGCATTTCACGCAGTTCTGGAGATATTACGTTTTTGAGTTCACACTCACGAACACTGGTAAAACGAAGTGTTCGAATCAAGCTTGTTTTGCTCTAAAACGACGTGCCACGTCGAGTTAAGCACGAATACATGCATTTCACGCAGTTCTGGAGATATTACGTTTTCGAGTTCACACTCACGAACACTGGTAAAACGAAGTGTTCGAATCTAGTTTGTTTTGCTCTAAAACGACGTGCCACGTCGAGTTAAGCACGAATACGTGCATTTCACGCAGTTCTGGAGATATTACGTTTTCGAGTTCACACTCACGAACACAGGTAAAACGAAGTGTTCGAATCTAGCTTGTTTTGCTCTAAAACGACGTGCCACGTCGAGTTAAGCACGAATACGTGCATTTCACGCAGTTCTGGAGATATTACGTTTTTGAGTTCACACTCACGAACACTGGTAAAACGAAGTGTTCGAATCTAGCTTGTTTTGCTCTAAAACGACGTGCCACGTCGAGTTAAGCACGAATACGTGCATTTCACGCAGTTCTGGAGATATTACGTTTTTGAGTTCACACTCACGAACACTGGTAAAACGAAGTGTTCGAATCTAGTTTGTTTTGCTCTAGAGCGACGTGCCACGTCGAGTTAAGCACGAATACGTGCATTTCGCGCAGTTCTGGAGATATTACGTTTTTGAGTTCACACTCACGCACACTGGTAAAACGAAGTGTTCGAATCAAGCTTGTTTTGCTCTAAAACGACGTGCCACGTCGAGTTAAGCACGAATACATGCATTTCACGCAGTTCTGGAGATATTACGTTTTTGAGTTCACACTCACGAATACTGGTAAAACGAAGTGTTCGAATCTAGCTTGTTTTGCTCTAAAACGACGTGCCACGTGGAGTTAAGCACGAATACGTGCATTTCACGCAGTTCTGGAGATATTACGTTTTTGAGTTCACACTCACGCACACTGGTAAAACGAAGTGTTCGAATCAAGCTTGTTTTGCTCTGAAACGACGTGCCACGTCGAGTTAAGCACGAATACGTGCATTTCACGCAGTTCTGGAGATATTACGTTTTCGAGTTCACACTCACGAACACTGGTAAAACGAAGTGTTCGAATCTAGCTTGTTTTGCTCTAAAACGACGTGGCACGTCGAGTTAAGCACGAATACGTGCATTTCACGCAGTTCTGGAGATATTACGTTTTCGAGTTCACACTCACGAACACTGGTAAAACGAAGTGTTCGAATCAAGCTTGTTTTGCTCTAAAACGACGTGCCACGTCGAGTTAAGCACGAATACATGCATTTCACGCAGTTCTGGAGATATTACGTTTTCGAGTTCACACTCACGAACACTGGTAAAACGAAGTGTTCGAATCAAGCTTGTTTTGCTCTAAAACGACGTGCCACGTCGAGTTAAGCACGAATACATGCATTTCACGCAGTTCTGGAGATATTACGTTTTCGAGTTCACACTCACGAACACTGGTAAAACGAAGTGTTCGAATCTAGTTTGTTTTGCTCTAAAACGACGTGCCACGTCGAGTTAAGCACGAATACGTGCATTTCACGCAGTTCTGGAGATATTACGTTTTCGAGTTCACACTCACGAACACTGGTAAAACGAAGTGTTCGAATCTAGCTTGTTTTGCTCTAAAACGACGTGCCACGTCGAGTTAAGCACGAATACGTGCATTTCACGCAGTTCTGGAGATAATACGTTTTTGAGTTCACACTCACGAACACTGGTAAAACGAAGTGTTCGAATCTAGCTTGTTTTGCTCTAAAACGACGTGGCACGTCGAGTTAAGCACGAATACGTGCATTTCACGCAGTTCTGGAGATATTACGTTTTTGAGTTCACACTCACGAACACTGGTAAAACGAAGTGTTCGAATCTAGTTTGTTTTGCTCTAGAGCGACGTGCCACGTCGAGTTAAGCACGAATACGTGCATTTCGCGCAGTTCTGGAGATATTACGTTTTGAGTTCACACTCACGCACACTGGTAAAACGAAGTGTTCGAATCAAGCTTGTTTTGCTCTAAAACGACGTGCCACGTCGAGTTAAGCACGAATACATGCATTTCACGCAGTTCTGGAGATATTACGTTTTTGAGTTCACACTCACGAATACTGGTAAAACGAAGTGTTCGAATCTAGCTTGTTTTGCTCTAAAACGACGTGCCACGTGGAGTTAAGCACGAATACGTGCATTTCACGCAGTTCTGGAGATATTACGTTTTTGAGTTCACACTCACGCACACTGGTAAAACGAAGTGTTCGAATCAAGCTTGTTTTGCTCTGAAACGACGTGCCACGTCGAGTTAAGCACGAATACGTGCATTTCACGCAGTTCTGGAGATATTACGTTTTCGAGTTCACACTCTCGAACACTGGTAAAACGAAGTGTTCGAATCTAGTTTGTTTTGCTCTAAAACGACGTGCCACGTCGAGTTAAGCACGAATACGTGCATTTCACGCATTTCTGGAGATATTACGTTTTCGAGTTCACACTCACGAACACTGGTAAAACGAAGTGTTCGAATCTAGCTTGTTTTGCTCTAAAACGACGTGCCACGTCGAGTTAAGCACGAATACGTGCATTTCACGCAGTTCTGGAGATATTACGTTTTCGAGTTCACACTCACGAACACTGGTAAACGAAGTGTTCGAATCTAGTTTGTTTTGCTCTAAAACGACGTGCCACGTCGAGTTAAGCACGAATACGTGCATTTCACGCAGTTCTGGAGATATTACGTTTTCGAGTTCACACTCACGAACACTGGTAAAACGAAGTGTTCGAATCTAGCTTGTTTTGCTCTAAAACGACGTGCCACGTCGAGTTAAGCACGAATACGTGCATTTCACGCAGTTCTGGAGATATTACGTTTTTGAGTTCACACTCACGAACACTGGTAAAACGAAGTGTTCGAATCAAGCTTGTTTTGCTCTAAAACGACGTGCCACGTCGAGTTAAGCACGAATACATGCATTTCACGCAGTTCTGGAGATATTACGTTTTCGAGTTCACACTCACGAACACTGGTAAAACGAAGTGTTCGAATCTAGTTTGTTTTGCTCTAAAACGACGTGCCACGTCGAGTTAAGCACGAATACGTGCATTTCACGCAGTTCTGGAGATATTACGTTTTCGAGTTCACACTCACGAACACAGGTAAAACGAAGTGTTCGAATCTAGCTTGTTTTGCTCTAAAACGACGTGCCACGTCGAGTTAAGCACGAATACGTGCATTTCACGCAGTTCTGGAGATATTACGTTTTTGAGTTCACACTCACGAACACTGGTAAAACGAAGTGTTCGAATCTAGCTTGTTTTGCTCTAAAACGACGTGCCACGTCGAGTTAAGCACGAATACGTGCATTTCACGCAGTTCTGGAGATATTACGTTTTTGAGTTCACACTCACGAACACTGGTAAAACGAAGTGTTCGAATCTAGTTTGTTTTGCTCTAGAGCGACGTGCCACGTCGAGTTAAGCACGAATACGTGCATTTCGCGCAGTTCTGGAGATATTACGTTTTTGAGTTCACACTCACGCACACTGGTAAAACGAAGTGTTCGAATCAAGCTTGTTTTGCTCTAAAACGACGTGCCACGTCGAGTTAAGCACGAATACATGCATTTCACGCAGTTCTGGAGATATTACGTTTTTGAGTTCACACTCACGAATACTGGTAAAACGAAGTGTTCGAATCTAGCTTGTTTTGCTCTAAAACGACGTGCCACGTGGAGTTAAGCACGAATACGTGCATTTCACGCAGTTCTGGAGATATTACGTTTTTGAGTTCACACTCACGCACACTGGTAAAACGAAGTGTTCGAATCAAGCTTGTTTTGCTCTGAAACGACGTGCCACGTCGAGTTAAGCACGAATACGTGCATTTCACGCAGTTCTGGAGATATTACGTTTTCGAGTTCACACTCACGAACACTGGTAAAACGAAGTGTTCGAATCTAGCTTGTTTTGCTCTAAAACGACGTGGCACGTCGAGTTAAGCACGAATACGTGCATTTCACGCAGTTCTGGAGATATTACGTTTTCGAGTTCACACTCACGAACACTGGTAAAACGAAGTGTTCGAATCAAGCTTGTTTTGCTCTAAAACGACGTGCCACGTCGAGTTAAGCACGAATACATGCATTTCACGCAGTTCTGGAGATATTACGTTTTCGAGTTCACACTCACGAACACTGGTAAAACGAAGTGTTCGAATCAAGCTTGTTTTGCTCTAAAACGACGTGCCACGTCGAGTTAAGCACGAATACATGCATTTCACGCAGTTCTGGAGATATTACGTTTTCGAGTTCACACTCACGAACACTGGTAAAACGAAGTGTTCGAATCTAGTTTGTTTTGCTCTAAAACGACGTGCCACGTCGAGTTAAGCACGAATACGTGCATTTCACGCAGTTCTGGAGATATTACGTTTTCGAGTTCACACTCACGAACACTGGTAAAACGAAGTGTTCGAATCTAGCTTGTTTTGCTCTAAAACGACGTGCCACGTCGAGTTAAGCACGAATACGTGCATTTCACGCAGTTCTGGAGATAATACGTTTTTGAGTTCACACTCACGAACACTGGTAAAACGAAGTGTTCGAATCTAGCTTGTTTTGCTCTAAAACGACGTGGCACGTCGAGTTAAGCACGAATACGTGCATTTCACGCAGTTCTGGAGATATTACGTTTTTGAGTTCACACTCACGAACACTGGTAAAACGAAGTGTTCGAATCTAGTTTGTTTTGCTCTAGAGCGACGTGCCACGTCGAGTTAAGCACGAATACGTGCATTTCGCGCAGTTCTGGAGATATTACGTTTTTGAGTTCACACTCACGCACACTGGTAAAACGAAGTGTTCGAATCAAGCTTGTTTTGCTCTAAAACGACGTGCCACGTCGAGTTAAGCACGAATACATGCATTTCACGCAGTTCTGGAGATATTACGTTTTTGAGTTCACACTCACGAATACTGGTAAAACGAAGTGTTCGAATCTAGCTTGTTTTGCTCTAAAACGACGTGCCACGTGGAGTTAAGCACGAATACGTGCATTTCACGCAGTTCTGGAGATATTACGTTTTTGAGTTCACACTCACGCACACTGGTAAAACGAAGTGTTCGAATCAAGCTTGTTTTGCTCTGAAACGACGTGCCACGTCGAGTTAAGCACGAATACGTGCATTTCACGCAGTTCTGGAGATATTACGTTTTCGAGTTCACACTCTCGAACACTGGTAAAACGAAGTGTTCGAATCTAGTTTGTTTTGCTCTAAAACGACGTGCCACGTCGAGTTAAGCACGAATACGTGCATTTCACGCATTTCTGGAGATATTACGTTTTCGAGTTCACACTCACGAACACTGGTAAAACGAAGTGTTCGAATCTAGCTTGTTTTGCTCTAAAACGACGTGCCACGTCGAGTTAAGCACGAATACGTGCATTTCACGCAGTTCTGGAGATATTACGTTTTCGAGTTCACACTCACGAACACTGGTAAAACGAAGTGTTCGAATCTAGTTTGTTTTGCTCTAAAACGACGTGCCACGTCGAGTTAAGCACGAATACGTGCATTTCACGCAGTTCTGGAGATATTACGTTTTCGAGTTCACACTCACGAACACTGGTAAAACGAAGTGTTCGAATCTAGCTTGTTTTGCTCTAAAACGACGTGCCACGTCGAGTTAAGCACGAATACGTGCATTTCACGCAGTTCTGGAGATATTACGTTTTTGAGTTCACACTCACGAACACTGGTAAAACGAAATGTTCGAATCTAGTTTGTTTTGCTCTAGAGCGACGTGCCACGTCGAGTTAAGCACGGATACGTGCATTTCGCGCAGTTCTGGAGATATTACGTTTTTGAGTTCACACTCACGAACACTGGTAAAACGAAGTGTTCGAATCTAGCTTGTTTTGCTCTAAAACGACGTGCCACGTGGAGTTAAGCACGAATACGTGCATTTCACGCAGTTCTGGAGATATTACGTTTTTGAGTTCACACTCACGCACACTGGTAAAACGAAGTGTTCGAATCAAGCTTGTTTTGCTCTAAAACGACGTGCCACGTCGAGTTAAGCACGAATACGTGCATTTCACGCAGTTCTGGAGATATTACGTTTTTGAGTTCACACTCACGAACACTGGTAAAACGAAGTGTTCGAATCTAGCTTGTTTTGCTCTAAAACGACGTGCCACGTCGAGTTAAGCACGAATACGTGCATTTCACGCAGTTCTGGAGATATTACGTTTTTGAGTTCACACTCACGAACACTGGTAAAACGAAGTGTTCGAATCTAGCTTGTTTTGCTCTAAAACGACGTGGCACGTCGAGTTAAGCACGAATACGTGCATTTCACGCAGTTCTGGAGATATTACGTTTTTGAGTTCACACTCACGAACACTGGTAAAACGAAGTGTTCGAATCAAGCTTGTTTTGCTCTAAAACGACGTGCCACGTCGAGTTAAGCACGAATACATGCATTTCACGCAGTTCTGGAGATATTACGTTTTCGAGTTCACACTCACGAACACTGGTAAAACGAAGTGTTCGAATCTAGTTTGTTTTGCTCTAAAACGACGTGCCACGTCGAGTTAAGCACGAATACGTGCATTTCACGCAGTTCTGGAGATATTACGTTTTCGAGTTCACACTCACGAACACAGGTAAAACGAAGTGTTCGAATCTAGCTTGTTTTGCTCTAAAACGACGTGCCACGTCGAGTTAAGCACGAATACGTGCATTTCACGCAGTTCTGGAGATATTACGTTTTTGAGTTCACACTCACGAACACTGGTAAAACGAAGTGTTCGAATCTAGCTTGTTTTGCTCTAAAACGACGTGGCACGTCGAGTTAAGCACGAATACGTGCATTTCACGCAGTTCTGGAGATATTACGTTTTTGAGTTCACACTCACGAACACTGGTAAAACGAAGTGTTCGAATCTAGTTTGTTTTGCTCTAGAGCGACGTGCCACGTCTAAGCACGAATACGTGCATTTCGCGCAGTTCTGGAGATATTACGTTTTCGAGTTCACACTCACGAACACTGGTAAAACGAAGTGTTCGAATCTAGCTTGTTTTGCTCTAAAACGACGTGCCACGTCGAGTTAAGCACGAATACGTGCATTTCACGCAGTTCTGGAGATATTACGTTTTCGAGTTCACACTCACGAACACTGGTAAAACGAAGTGTTCGAATCTAGCTTGTTTTGCTCTAAAACGACGTGCCACGTCGAGTTAAGCACGAATACGTGCATTTCACGCAGTTCTGGAGATATTACGTTTTTGAGTTCACACTCACGCACACTGGTAAAACGAAGTGTTCGAATCAAGCTTGTTTTGCTCTAAAACGACGTGCCACGTCGAGTTAAGCACGAATACGTGCATTTCACGCAGTTCTGGAGATATTACGTTTTCGAGTTCACACTCACGAACACTGGTAAAACGAAGTGTTCGAATCTAGTTTGTTTTGCTCTAAAACGACGTGCCACGTCGAGTTAAGCACGAATACGTGCATTTCGCGCAGTTCTGGAGATATTACGTTTTTGAGTTCACACTCACGCACACTGGTAAAACGAAGTGTTCGAATCTAGTTTGTTTTGCTCTAAAACGACGTGCCACGCCGAGTTAAGCACGAAAACGTGCATTTCACGCAGTTCTGGAGATATTACGTTTTCGAGTTCACACTCACGAACACTGGTAAAACGAAGTGTTCGAATCTAGCTTGTTTTGCTCTAAAACGACGTGCCACGTCGAGTTAACCACGAATACGTGCATTTCGCGCAGTTCTGGAGATACTACGTTTTTGAGTTCACACTCACACACACTGGTAAAACGAAGTGTTCGAATCAAGCTTGTTTTGCTCTAAAACGACGTGCCACGTCGAGTTAAGCACGAATACGTGCATTTCACGCAGTTCTGGAGATATTACGTTTTTGAGTTCACACTCACGAACACTGGTAAAACGAAGTGTTCGAATCTAGTTTGTTTTGCTCTAAAACGACGTGTCACGTCGAGTTAAGCACGAATACGTGCATTTCACGCAGTTCTGGAGATATTACGTTTTTGAGTTCACACTCACGAACACTGGTAAAACGAAGTGTTCGAATCTAGCTTGTTTTGCTCTGAAACGACGTGCCACGTCGAGTTAAGCACGAATACGTGCATTTCACGCAGTTCTGGAGATATTACGTTTTCGAGTTCACACTCACGAACACTGGTAAAACGAAGTGTTCGAATCTAGTTTGTTTTGCTCTAAAACGACGTGCCACGTCGAGTTAAGCACGAATACGTGCATTTCGCGCAGTTCTGGAGATATTACGTTTTCGAGTTCACACTCACGAACACTGGTAAAACGAAGTGTTCGAATCTAGCTGGTTTTGCTATAAAACGACGTGCCACGTCGAGTTAAGCACGAATACGTGCATTTCACGCAGTTCTGGAGATATTACGTTTTTGAGTTCGCACTCACGCACACTGGTAAAACGAAGTGTTCGAATCAAGCTTGTTTTGCTCTAAAACGACGTGCCACGTCGAGTTAAGCACGAATAAGTGCATTTCACGCAGTTCTGGAGATATTACGTTTTTGAGTTCACACTCACGAACACTGGTAGAACGAAGTGTTCGAATCAAGCTTGTTTTGCTCTAAAACGACGTGCCACGTCGAGTTAAGCACGAATACGTGCATTTCACGCAGTTCTGGAGATATTACGTTTTTGAGTTCACACTCACGAACACTGGTAAAACGAAGTGTTCGAATCTAGCTTGTTTTGCTCTAAAACGACGTGCCACGTGGAGTTAAGCACGAATACGTGCATTTCACGCAGTTCTGGAGATATTACGTTTTTGAGTTCACACTCACGCACACTGGTAAAACGAAGTGTTCGAATCAAGCTTGTTTTGCTCTGAAACGACGTGCCACGTCGAGTTAAGCACGAATACGTGCATTTCACGCAGTTCTGGAGATATTACGTTTTCGAGTTCACACTCACGAACACTGGTAAAACGAAGTGTTCGAATCTAGTTTGTTTTGCTCTAAAACGACGTGCCACGTCGAGTTAAGCACGAATACGTGCATTTCACGCATTTCTGGAGATATTACGTTTTCGAGTTCACACTCACGAACACTGGTAAAACGAAGTGTTCGAATCTAGCTTGTTTTGCTCTAAAACGACGTGCCACGTCGAGTTAAGCACGAATACGTGCATTTCACGCAGTTCTGGAGATATTACGTTTTTGAGTTCGCACTCACGCACACTGGTAAAACGAAGTGTTCGAATCAAGCTTGTTTTGCTCTAAAACGACGTGCCACGTCGAGTTAAGCACGAATACGTGCATTTCACGCAGTTCTGGAGATATTACGTTTTTGAGTTCACACTCACGCACACTGGTAAAACGAAGTGTTCGAATCAAGCTTGTTTTGCTCTGAAACGACGTGCCACGTCGAGTTAAGCACGAATACGTGCATTTCACGCAGTTCTGGAGATATTACGTTTTCGAGTTCACACTCACGAACACTGGTAAAACGAAGTGTTCGAATCTAGTTTGTTTTGCTCTAAAACGACGTGCCACGTCGAGTTAAGCACGAATACGTGCATTTCACGCATTTCTGGAGATATTACGTTTTCGAGTTCACACTCACGAACACTGGTAAAACGAAGTGTTCGAATCTAGCTTGTTTTGCTCTAAAACGACGTGCCACGTCGAGTTAAGCACGAATACGTGCATTTCACGCAGTTCTGGAGATATTACGTTTTCGAGTTCACACTCACGAACACTGGTAAAACGAAGTGTTCGAATCTAGCTTGTTTTGCTCTAAAACGACGTGCCACGTCGAGTTAAGCACGAATACGTGCATTTCACGCAGTTCTGGAGATATTACGTTTTCGAGTTCACACTCACGAACACTGGTAAAACGAAGTGTTCGAATCTAGCTTGTTTTGCTCTAAAACGACATGCCACGTCGAGTTAAGCACGAATACGTGCATTTCACGCAGTTCTGGAGATATTACGTTTTTGAGTTCACACTCACGCACACTGGTAAAACGAAGTGTTCGAATCAAGCTTGTTTTGCTCTAAAACGACGTGCCACGTCAAGTTAAGCACGAATACATGCATTTCACGCAGTTCTGGAGATATTACGTTTTCGAGTTCACACTCACGAACACTGGTAAAACGAAGTGTTCGAATCTAGTTTGTTTTGCTCTAAAACGACGTGCCACGTCGAGTTAAGCACGAATACGTGCATTTCACGCAGTTCTGGAGATATTACGTTTTTGAGTTCACACTCACGCACACTGGTAAAACGAAGTGTTCGAATCTAGTTTGTTTTGCTCTAAAACGACGTGCCACGCCGAGTTAAGCACGAAAACGTGCATTTCACGCAGTTCTGGAGATATTACGTTTTCGAGTTCACACTCACGAACACTGGTAAAACGAAGTGTTCGAATCTAGCTTGTTTTGCTCTAAAACGACGTGCCACGTCGAGTTAACCACGAATACGTGCATTTCGCGCAGTTCTGGAGATACTACGTTTTTGAGTTCACACTCACACACACTGGTAAAACGAAGTGTTCGAATCAAGCTTGTTTTGCTCTAAAACGACGTGCCACGTCGAGTTAAGCACGAATACGTGCATTTCACGCAGTTCTGGAGATATTACGTTTTTGAGTTCACACTCACGAACACTGGTAAAACGAAGTGTTCGAATCTAGTTTGTTTTGCTCTAAAACGACGTGTCACGTCGAGTTAAGCACGAATACGTGCATTTCACGCAGTTCTGGAGATATTACGTTTTTGAGTTCACACTCACGAACACTGGTAAAACGAAGTGTTCGAATCTAGCTTGTTTTGCTCTAAAACGACGTGCCACGTCGAGTTAAGCACGAATACGTGCATTTCACGCAGTTCTGGAGATATTACGTTTTCGAGTTCACACTCACGAACACTGGTAAAACGAAGTGTTCGAATCTAGTTTGTTTTGCTCTAAAACGACGTGCCACGTCGAGTTAAGCACGAATACGTGCATTTCGCGCAGTTCTGGAGATATTACGTTTTCGAGTTCACACTCACGAACACTGGTAAAACGAAGTGTTCGAATCTAGCTGGTTTTGCTATAAAACGACGTGCCACGTCGAGTTAAGCACGAATACGTGCATTTCACGCAGTTCTGGAGATATTACGTTTTTGAGTTCACACTCACGCACACTGGTAAAACGAAGTGTTCGAATCAAGCTTGTTTTGCTCTAAAACGACGTGCCACGTCGAGTTAAGCACGAATAAGTGCATTTCACGCAGTTCTGGAGATATTACGTTTTTGAGTTCACACTCACGAACACTGGTAGAACGAAGTGTTCGAATCAAGCTTGTTTTGCTCTAAAACGACGTGCCACGTCGAGTTAAGCACGAATACGTGCATTTCACGCAGTTCTGGAGATATTACGTTTTTGAGTTCACACTCACGAACACTGGTAAAACGAAGTGTTCGAATCTAGCTTGTTTTGCTCTAAAACGACGTGCCACGTGGAGTTAAGCACGAATACGTGCATTTCACGCAGTTCTGGAGATATTACGTTTTTGAGTTCACACTCACGCACACTGGTAAAACGAAGTGTTCGAATCAAGCTTGTTTTGCTCTGAAACGACGTGCCACGTCGAGTTAAGCACGAATACGTGCATTTCACGCAGTTCTGGAGATATTACGTTTTCGAGTTCACACTCACGAACACTGGTAAAACGAAGTGTTCGAATCTAGTTTGTTTTGCTCTAAAACGACGTGCCACGTCGAGTTAAGCACGAATACGTGCATTTCACGCATATTACGTTTTCGAGTTCACACTCACGAACACTGGTAAAACGAAGTGTTCGAATCTAGCTTGTTTTGCTCTAAAACGACGTGCCACGTCGAGTTAAGCACGAATACGTGCATTTCACGCAGTTCTGGAGATATTACGTTTTTGAGTTCGCACTCACGCACACTGGTAAAACGAAGTGTTCGAATCAAGCTTGTTTTGCTCTAAAACGACGTGCCACGTCGAGTTAAGCACGAATACATGCATTTCACGCAGTTCTGGAGATATTACGTTTTCGAGTTCACACTCACGAACACTGGTAAAACGAAGTGTTCGAATCTAGTTTGTTTTGCTCTAAAGCGACGTGCCACGTCGAGTTAAGCACGAATACGTGCATTTCACGCAGTTCTGGAGATATTACGTTTTCGAGTTCACACTCACGAACACTGGTAAAACGAAGTGTTCGAATCTAGCTTGTTTTGCTCTAAAACGACGTGCCACGTCGAGTTAAGCACGAATACGTGCATTTCACGCAGTTCTGGAGATATTACGTTTTTGAGTTCACACTCACGCACACTGGTAAAACGAAGTGTTCGAATCAAGCTTGTTTTGCTCTGAAACGACGTGCCACGTCGAGTTAAGCACGAATACGTGCATTTCACGCAGTTCTGGAGATATTACGTTTTCGAGTTCACACTCACGAACACTGGTAAAACGAAGTGTTCGAATCAAGCTTGTTTTGCTCTAAAACGACGTGCCACGTCGAGTTAAGCACGAATAAGTGCATTTCACGCAGTTCTGGAGATATTACGTTTTTGAGTTCACACTCACGAACACTGGTAGAACGAAGTGTTCGAATCAAGCTTGTTTTGCTCTAAAACGACGTGCCACGTCGAGTTAAGCACGAATACGTGCATTTCACGCAGTTCTGGAGATATTACGTTTTTGAGTTCACACTCACGAACACTGGTAAAACGAAGTGTTCGAATCTAGCTTGTTTTGCTCTAAAACGACGTGCCACGTGGAGTTAAGCACGAATACGTGCATTTCACGCAGTTCTGGAGATATTACGTTTTTGAGTTCACACTCACGCACACTGGTAAAACGAAGTGTTCGAATCAAGCTTGTTTTGCTCTGAAACGACGTGCCACGTCGAGTTAAGCACGAATACGTGCATTTCACGCAGTTCTGGAGATATTACGTTTTCGAGTTCACACTCACGAACACTGGTAAAACGAAGTGTTCGAATCAAGCTTGTTTTGCTCTAAAACGACGTGCCACGTCGAGTTAAGCACGAATAAGTGCATTTCACGCAGTTCTGGAGATATTACGTTTTTGAGTTCACACTCACGAACACTGGTAGAACGAAGTGTTCGAATCAAGCTTGTTTTGCTCTAAAACGACGTGCCACGTCGAGTTAAGCACGAATACGTGCATTTCACGCAGTTCTGGAGATATTACGTTTTTGAGTTCACACTCACGAACACTGGTAAAACGAAGTGTTCGAATCTAGCTTGTTTTGCTCTAAAACGACGTGCCACGTGGAGTTAAGCACGAATACGTGCATTTCACGCAGTTCTGGAGATATTACGTTTTTGAGTTCACACTCACGCACACTGGTAAAACGAAGTGTTCGAATCAAGCTTGTTTTGCTCTGAAACGACGTGCCACGTCGAGTTAAGCACGAATACGTGCATTTCACGCAGTTCTGGAGATATTACGTTTTCGAGTTCACACTCACGAACACTGGTAAAACGAAGTGTTCGAATCTAGTTTGTTTTGCTCTAAAACGACGTGCCACGTCGAGTTAAGCACGAATACGTGCATTTCACGCATTTCTGGAGATATTACGTTTTCGAGTTCACACTCACGAACACTGGTAAAACGAAGTGTTCGAATCTAGCTTGTTTTGCTCTAAAACGACGTGCCACGTCGAGTTAAGCACGAATACGTGCATTTCACGCAGTTCTGGAGATATTACGTTTTTGAGTTCGCACTCACGCACACTGGTAAAACGAAGTGTTCGAATCAAGCTTGTTTTGCTCTAAAACGACGTGCCACGTCGAGTTAAGCACGAATACATGCATTTCACGCAGTTCTGGAGATATTACGTTTTCGAGTTCACACTCACGAACACTGGTAAAACGAAGTGTTCGAATCTAGTTTGTTTTGCTCTAAAGCGACGTGCCACGTCGAGTTAAGCACGAATACGTGCATTTCACGCAGTTCTGGAGATATTACGTTTTCGAGTTCACACTCACGAACACTGGTAAAACGAAGTGTTCGAATCTAGCTTGTTTTGCTCTAAAACGACGTGCCACGTCGAGTTAAGCACGAATACGTGCATTTCACGCAGTTCTGGAGATATTACGTTTTCGAGTTCACACTCACGCACACTGGTAAAACGAAGTGTTCGAATCTAGTTTGTTTTGCTATAAAACGACGTGCCACGCCGAGTTAAGCACGAATACGTGCATTTCACGCAGTTCTGGAGATATTATGTTTTGGAGTTCACACTCACGAACACCGGTAAAACGAAGTGTTCGAATCTAGTTTGTTTTGCTCTAAAACGACGTGCCACGTCGAGTTAAGCTCGAATACGTGCATTTCACGCAGTTCTGGAGATATTACGTTTTTGAGTTCACACTCACGAATACTGGTAAAACGAAGTGTTCGAATCTAGCTTGTTTTGCTCTAAAACGACGTGCCACGTGGAGTTAAGCACGAATACGTGCATTTCACGCAGTTCTGGAGATATTACGTTTTTGAGTTCACACACGCACACTGGTAAAACGAAGTGTTCGAATCAAGCTTGTTTTGCTCTGAAACGACGTGCCACGTCGAGTTAAGCACGAATACGTGCATTTCACGCAGTTCTGGAGATATTACGTTTTCGAGTTCACACTCACGAACACTGGTAAAACGAAGTGTTCGAATCTAGTTTGTTTTGCTCTAAAACGACGTGCCACGTCGAGTTAAGCATGAATACGTGCATTTCACGCATTTCTGGAGATATTACGTTTTCGAGTTCACACTCACGAACACTGGTAAAACGAAGTGTTCGAATCTAGCTTGTTTTGCTCTAAAACGACGTGCCACGTCGAGTTAAGCACGAATACGTGCATTTCACGCAGTTCTGGAGATATTACGTTTTTGAGTTCACACTCACGCACACTGGTAAAACGAAGTGTTCGAATCAAGCTTGTTTTGCTCTAAAACGACGTGCCACGTCGAGTTAAGCACGAATACGTGCATTTCACGCAGTTCTGGAGATATTACGTTTTCGAGTTCACACTCACGAACACTGGTAAAACGAAGTGTTCGAATCTAGTTTGTTTTGCTCTAAAACGACGTGCCACGTCGAGTTAAGCACGAATACGTGCATTTCACGCAGTTCTGGAGATATTACGTTTTCGAGTTCACACTCACGAACACTGGTAAAACGAAGTGTTCGAATCTAGCTTGTTTTGCTCTAAAACGACGTGCCACATCGAGTTAAGCACGAATACGTGCATTTCACGCAGTTCTGGAGATATTACGTTTTTGAGTTCACACTCACGAACACTGGTAAAACGAAGTGTTCGAATCTAGCTTGTTTTGCTCTAAAACGACGTGGCACGTCGAGTTAAGCACGAATACGTGCATTTCACGCAGTTCTGGAGATATTACGTTTTTGAGTTCACACTCACGCACACTGGTAAAACGAAGTGTTCGAATCTAGTTTGTTTTGCTCTAAAACGACGTGCCACGCCGAGTTAAGCACGAAAACGTGCATTTCACGCAGTTCTGGAGATATTACGTTTTCGAGTTCACACTCACGAACACTGGTAAAACGAAGTGTTCGAATCTAGCTTGTTTTGCTCTAAAACGACGTGCCACGTCGAGTTAACCACGAATACGTGCATTTCGCGCAGTTCTGGAGATACTACGTTTTTGAGTTCACACTCACACACACTGGTAAAACGAAGTGTTCGAATCAAGCTTGTTTTGCTCTAAAACGACGTGCCACGTCGAGTTAAGCACGAATACGTGCATTTCACGCAGTTCTGGAGATATTACGTTTTTGAGTTCACACTCACGAACACTGGTAAAACGAAGTGTTCGAATCTAGTTTGTTTTGCTCTAAAACGACGTGTCACGTCGAGTTAAGCACGAATACGTGCATTTCACGCAGTTCTGGAGATAGTACGTTTTTGAGTTCACACTCACGAACACTGGTAAAACGAAGTGTTCGAATCTAGCTTGTTTTGCTCTAAAACGACGTGCCACGTCGAGTTAAGCACGAATACGTGCATTTCACGCAGTTCTGGAGATATTACGTTTTCGAGTTCACACTCACGAACACTGGTAAAACGAAGTGTTCGAATCTAGTTTGTTTTGCTCTAAAACGACGTGCCACGTCGAGTTAAGCACGAATACGTGCATTTCGCGCAGTTCTGGAGATATTACGTTTTCGAGTTCACACTCACGAACACTGGTAAAACGAAGTGTTCGAATCAAGCTTGTTTTGCTCTAAAACGACGTGCCACGTCGAGTTAAGCACGAATACGTGCATTTCACGCAGTTCTGGAGATATTACGTTTTCGAGTTCACACTCACGAACACTGGTAAAACGAAGTGTTCGAATCTAGTTTGTTTTGCTCTAAAACGACGTGCCACGTCGAGTTAAGCACGAATACGTGCATTTCACGCAGTTCTGGAGATATTACGTTTTTGAGTTCACACTCACGCACACTGGTAAAACGAAGTGTTCGAATCTAGTTTGTTTTGCTCTAAAACGACGTGCCACGCCGAGTTAAGCACGAAAACGTGCATTTCACGCAGTTCTGGAGATATTACGTTTTCGAGTTCACACTCACGAACACTGGTAAAACGAAGTGTTCGAATCTAGCTTGTTTTGCTCTAAAACGACGTGCCACGTCGAGTTAACCACGAATAAGTGCATTTCACGCAGTTCTGGAGATATTACGTTTTTGAGTTCACACTCACGAACACTGGTAGAACGAAGTGTTCGAATCAAGCTTGTTTTGCTCTAAAACGACGTGCCACGTCGAGTTAAGCACGAATACGTGCATTTCACGCAGTTCTGGAGATATTACGTTTTTGAGTTCACACTCACGAACACTGGTAAAACGAAGTGTTCGAATCTAGCTTGTTTTGCTCTAAAACGACGTGCCACGTGGAGTTAAGCACGAATACGTGCATTTCACGCAGTTCTGGAGATATTACGTTTTTGAGTTCACACTCACGCACACTGGTAAAACGAAGTGTTCGAATCAAGCTTGTTTTGCTCTGAAACGACGTGCCACGTCGAGTTAAGCACGAATACGTGCATTTCACGCAGTTCTGGAGATATTACGTTTTCGAGTTCACACTCACGAACACTGGTAAAACGAAGTGTTCGAATCTAGTTTGTTTTGCTCTAAAGCGACGTGCCACGTCGAGTTAAGCACGAATACGTGCATTTCACGCAGTTCTGGAGATATTACGTTTTCGAGTTCACACTCACGAACACTGGTAAAACGAAGTGTTCGAATCTAGCTTGTTTTGCTCTAAAACGACGTGCCACGTCGAGTTAAGCACGAATACGTGCATTTCACGCAGTTCTGGAGATATTACGTTTTCGAGTTCACACTCACGAACACTGGTAAAACGAAGTGTTCGAATCTAGCTTGTTTTGCTCTAAAACGACATGCCACGTCGAGTTAAGCACGAATACGTGCATTTCACGCAGTTCTGGAGATATTACGTTTTTGAGTTCACACTCACGCACACTGGTAAAACGAAGTGTTCGAATCAAGCTTGTTTTGCTCTAAAACGACGTGCCACGTCAAGTTAAGCACGAATACATGCATTTCACGCAGTTCTGGAGATATTACGTTTTCGAGTTCACACTCACGAACACTGGTAAAACGAAGTGTTCGAATCTAGTTTGTTTTGCTCTAAAACGACGTGCCACGTCGAGTTAAGCACGAATACGTGCATTTCACGCAGTTCTGGAGATATTACGTTTTTGAGTTCACACTCACGCACACTGGTAAAACGAAGTGTTCGAATCTAGTTTGTTTTGCTCTAAAACGACGTGCCACGCCGAGTTAAGCACGAAAACGTGCATTTCACGCAGTTCTGGAGATATTACGTTTTCGAGTTCACACTCACGAACACTGGTAAAACGAAGTGTTCGAATCTAGCTTGTTTTGCTCTAAAACGACGTGCCACGTCGAGTTAACCACGAATACGTGCATTTCGCGCAGTTCTGGAGATACTACGTTTTTGAGTTCACACTCACACACACTGGTAAAACGAAGTGTTCGAATCAAGCTTGTTTTGCTCTAAAACGACGTGCCACGTCGAGTTAAGCACGAATACGTGCATTTCACGCAGTTCTGGAGATATTACGTTTTTGAGTTCACACACGAACACTGGTAAAACGAAGTGTTCGAATCTAGTTTGTTTTGCTCTAAAACGACGTGTCACGTCGAGTTAAGCACGAATACGTGCATTTCACGCAGTTCTGGAGATATTACGTTTTTGAGTTCACACTCACGCACACTGGTAAAACGAAGTGTTCGAATCTAGTTTGTTTTGCTCTAAAGCGACGTGCCACGTCGAGTTAAGCACGAATACGTGCATTTCACGCAGTTCTGGAGATATTACGTTTTCGAGTTCACACTCACGAACACTGGTAAAACGAAGTGTTCGAATCTAGCTTGTTTTGCTCTAAAACGACGTGCCACGTCGAGTTAAGCACGAATACGTGCATTTCACGCAGTTCTGGAGATATTACGTTTTCGAGTTCACACTCACGAACACTGGTAAAACGAAGTGTTCGAATCTAGCTTGTTTTGCTCTAAAACGACATGCCACGTCGAGTTAAGCACGAATACGTGCATTTCACGCAGTTCTGGAGATATTACGTTTTTGAGTTCACACTCACGCACACTGGTAAAACGAAGTGTTCGAATCAAGCTTGTTTTGCTCTAAAACGACGTGCCACGTCAAGTTAAGCACGAATACATGCATTTCACGCAGTTCTGGAGATATTACGTTTTCGAGTTCACACTCACGAACACTGGTAAAACGAAGTGTTCGAATCTAGTTTGTTTTGCTCTAAAACGACGTGCCACGTCGAGTTAAGCACGAATACGTGCATTTCACGCAGTTCTGGAGATATTACGTTTTTGAGTTCACACTCACGCACACTGGTAAAACGAAGTGTTCGAATCTAGTTTGTTTTGCTCTAAAACGACGTGCCACGCCGAGTTAAGCACGAAAACGTGCATTTCACGCAGTTCTGGAGATATTACGTTTTCGAGTTCACACTCACGAACACTGGTAAAAGGAAGTGTTCGAATCTAGCTTGTTTTGCTCTAAAACGACGTGCCACGTCGAGTTAACCACGAATACGTGCATTTCGCGCAGTTCTGGAGATACTACGTTTTTGAGTTCACACTCACACACACTGGTAAAACGAAGTGTTCGAATCAAGCTTGTTTTGCTCTAAAACGACGTGCCACGTCGAGTTAAGCACGAATACGTGCATTTCACGCAGTTCTGGAGATATTACGTTTTTGAGTTCACACACGAACACTGGTAAAACGAAGTGTTCGAATCTAGTTTGTTTTGCTCTAAAACGACGTGTCACGTCGAGTTAAGCACGAATACGTGCATTTCACGCAGTTCTGGAGATATTACGTTTTTGAGTTCACACTCACGAACACTGGTAAAACGAAGTGTTCGAATCTAGCTTGTTTTGCTCTAAAACGACGTGCCACGTCGAGTTAAGCACGAATACGTGCATTTCACGCAGTTCTGGAGATATTACGTTTTCGAGTTCACACTCACGAACACTGGTAAAACGAAGTGTTCGAATCTAGTTTGTTTTGCTCTAAAACGACGTGCCACGTCGAGTTAAGCACGAATACGTGCATTTCGCGCAGTTCTGGAGATATTACGTTTTCGAGTTCACACTCACGAACACTGGTAAAACGAAGTGTTCGAATCTAGCTGGTTTTGCTATAAAACGACGTGCCACGTCGAGTTAAGCACGAATACGTGCATTTCACGCAGTTCTGGAGATATTACGTTTTTGAGTTCACACTCACGCACACTGGTAAAACGAAGTGTTCGAATCAAGCTTGTTTTGCTCTAAAACGACGTGCCACGTCGAGTTAAGCACGAATAAGTGCATTTCACGCAGTTCTGGAGATATTACGTTTTTGAGTTCACACTCACGAACACTGGTAGAACGAAGTGTTCGAATCAAGCTTGTTTTGCTCTAAAACGACGTGCCACGTCGAGTTAAGCACGAATACGTGCATTTCACGCAGTTCTGGAGATATTACGTTTTTGAGTTCACACTCACGAACACTGGTAAAACGAAGTGTTCGAATCTAGCTTGTTTTGCTCTAAAACGACGTGCCACGTGGAGTTAAGCACGAATACGTGCATTTCACGCAGTTCTGGAGATATTACGTTTTTGAGTTCACACTCACGCACACTGGTAAAACGAAGTGTTCGAATCAAGCTTGTTTTGCTCTGAAACGACGTGCCACGTCGAGTTAAGCACGAATACGTGCATTTCACGCAGTTCTGGAGATATTACGTTTTCGAGTTCACACTCACGAACACTGGTAAAACGAAGTGTTCGAATCTAGTTTGTTTTGCTCTAAAACGACGTGCCACGTCGAGTTAAGCACGAATACGTGCATTTCACGCATTTCTGGAGATATTACGTTTTCGAGTTCACACTCACGAACACTGGTAAAACGAAGTGTTCGAATCTAGCTTGTTTTGCTCTAAAACGACGTGCCACGTCGAGTTAAGCACGAATACGTGCATTTCACGCAGTTCTGGAGATATTACGTTTTTGAGTTCGCACTCACGCACACTGGTAAAACGAAGTGTTCGAATCAAGCTTGTTTTGCTCTAAAACGACGTGCCACGTCGAGTTAAGCACGAATACATGCATTTCACGCAGTTCTGGAGATATTACGTTTTCGAGTTCACACTCACGAACACTGGTAAAACGAAGTGTTCGAATCTAGTTTGTTTTGCTCTAAAGCGACGTGCCACGTCGAGTTAAGCACGAATACGTGCATTTCACGCAGTTCTGGAGATATTACGTTTTCGAGTTCACACTCACGAACACTGGTAAAACGAAGTGTTCGAATCTAGCTTGTTTTGCTCTAAAACGACGTGCCACGTCGAGTTAAGCACGAATACGTGCATTTCACGCAGTTCTGGAGATATTACGTTTTTGAGTTCACACTCACGCACACTGGTAAAACGAAGTGTTCGAATCAAGCTTGTTTTGCTCTAAAACGACGTGCCACGTCGAGTTAAGCACGAATACGTGCATTTCACGCAGTTCTGGAGATATTACGTTTTCGAGTTCACACTCACGAACACTGGTAAAACGAAGTGTTCGAATCAAGCTTGTTTTGCTCTAAAACGACGTGCCACGTCGAGTTAAGCACGAATAAGTGCATTTCACGCAGTTCTGGAGATATTACGTTTTTGAGTTCACACTCACGAACACTGGTAGAACGAAGTGTTCGAATCAAGCTTGTTTTGCTCTAAAACGACGTGCCACGTCGAGTTAAGCACGAATACGTGCATTTCACGCAGTTCTGGAGATATTACGTTTTTGAGTTCACACTCACGAACACTGGTAAAACGAAGTGTTCGAATCTAGCTTGTTTTGCTCTAAAACGACGTGCCACGTGGAGTTAAGCACGAATACGTGCATTTCACGCAGTTCTGGAGATATTACGTTTTTGAGTTCACACTCACGCACACTGGTAAAACGAAGTGTTCGAATCAAGCTTGTTTTGCTCTGAAACGACGTGCCACGTCGAGTTAAGCACGAATACGTGCATTTCACGCAGTTCTGGAGATATTACGTTTTCGAGTTCACACTCACGAACACTGGTAAAACGAAGTGTTCGAATCTAGTTTGTTTTGCTCTAAAACGACGTGCCACGTCGAGTTAAGCACGAATACGTGCATTTCACGCATTTCTGGAGATATTACGTTTTCGAGTTCACACTCACGAACACTGGTAAAACGAAGTGTTCGAATCTAGCTTGTTTTGCTCTAAAACGACGTGCCACGTCGAGTTAAGCACGAATACGTGCATTTCACGCAGTTCTGGAGATATTACGTTTTCGAGTTCACACTCACGAACACTGGTAAAACGAAGTGTTCGAATCTAGCTTGTTTTGCTCTAAAACGACGTGCCACGTCGAGTTAAGCACGAATACGTGCATTTCACGCAGTTCTGGAGATATTACGTTTTCGAGTTCACACTCACGAACACTGGTAAAACGAAGTGTTCGAATCTAGCTTGTTTTGCTCTAAAACGACATGCCACGTCGAGTTAAGCACGAATACGTGCATTTCACGCAGTTCTGGAGATATTACGTTTTTGAGTTCACACTCACGCACACTGGTAAAACGAAGTGTTCGAATCAAGCTTGTTTTGCTCTAAAACGACGTGCCACGTCAAGTTAAGCACGAATACATGCATTTCACGCAGTTCTGGAGATATTACGTTTTCGAGTTCACACTCACGAACACTGGTAAAACGAAATGTTCGAATCTAGTTTGTTTTGCTCTAAAACGACGTGCCACGTCGAGTTAAGCACGAATACGTGCATTTCACGCAGTTCTGGAGATATTACGTTTTTGAGTTCACACTCACGCACACTGGTAAAACGAAGTGTTCGAATCTAGTTTGTTTTGCTCTAAAACGACGTGCCACGCCGAGTTAAGCACGAAAACGTGCATTTCACGCAGTTCTGGAGATATTACGTTTTCGAGTTCACACTCACGAACACTGGTAAAACGAAGTGTTCGAATCTAGCTTGTTTTGCTCTAAAACGACGTGCCACGTCGAGTTAACCACGAATACGTGCATTTCGCGCAGTTCTGGAGATACTACGTTTTTGAGTTCACACTCACACACACTGGTAAAACGAAGTGTTCGAATCAAGCTTGTTTTGCTCTAAAACGACGTGCCACGTCGAGTTAAGCACGAATACGTGCATTTCACGCAGTTCTGGAGATATTACGTTTTTGAGTTCACACTCACGAACACTGGTAAAACGAAGTGTTCGAATCTAGTTTGTTTTGCTCTAAAAACGACGTGTCACGTCGAGTTAAGCACGAATACGTGCATTTCACGCAGTTCTGGAGATATTACGTTTTTGAGTTCACACTCACGAACACTGGTAAAACGAAGTGTTCGAATCTAGCTTGTTTTGCTCTAAAACGACGTGCCACGTCGAGTTAAGCACGAATACGTGCATTTCACGCAGTTCTGGAGATATTACGTTTTCGAGTTCACACTCACGAACACTGGTAAAACGAAGTGTTCGAATCTAGTTTGTTTTGCTCTAAAACGACGTGCCACGTCGAGTTAAGCACGAATACGTGCATTTCGCGCAGTTCTGGAGATATTACGTTTTCGAGTTCACACTCACGAACACTGGTAAAACGAAGTGTTCGAATCTAGCTGGTTTTGCTATAAAACGACGTGCCACGTCGAGTTAAGCACGAATACGTGCATTTCACGCAGTTCTGGAGATATTACGTTTTTGAGTTCACACTCACGCACACTGGTAAAACGAAGTGTTCGAATCAAGCTTGTTTTGCTCTAAAACGACGTGCCACGTCGAGTTAAGCACGAATAAGTGCATTTCACGCAGTTCTGGAGATATTACGTTTTTGAGTTCACACTCACGAACACTGTAGAACGAAGTGTTCGAATCAAGCTTGTTTTGCTCTAAAACGACGTGCCACGTCGAGTTAAGCACGAATACGTGCATTTCACGCAGTTCTGGAGATATTACGTTTTTGAGTTCACACTCACGAACACTGGTAAAACGAAGTGTTCGAATCTAGCTTGTTTTGCTCTAAAACGACGTGCCACGTGGAGTTAAGCACGAATACGTGCATTTCACGCAGTTCTGGAGATATTACGTTTTTGAGTTCACACTCACGCACACTGGTAAAACGAAGTGTTCGAATCAAGCTTGTTTTGCTCTGAAACGACGTGCCACGTCGAGTTAAGCACGAATACGTGCATTTCACGCAGTTCTGGAGATATTACGTTTTCGAGTTCACACTCACGAACACTGGTAAAACGAAGTGTTCGAATCTAGTTTGTTTTGCTCTAAAACGACGTGCCACGTCGAGTTAAGCACGAATACGTGCATTTCACGCATTTCTGGAGATATTACGTTTTCGAGTTCACACTCACGAACACTGGTAAAACGAAGTGTTCGAATCTAGCTTGTTTTGCTCTAAAACGACGTGCCACGTCGAGTTAAGCACGAATACGTGCATTTCACGCAGTTCTGGAGATATTACGTTTTGAGTTCGCACTCACGCACACTGGTAAAACGAAGTGTTCGAATCAAGCTTGTTTTGCTCTAAAACGACGTGCCACGTCGAGTTAAGCACGAATACATGCATTTCACGCAGTTCTGGAGATATTACGTTTTCGAGTTCACACTCACGAACACTGGTAAAACGAAGTGTTCGAATCTAGTTTGTTTTGCTCTAAAGCGACGTGCCACGTCGAGTTAAGCACGAATACGTGCATTTCACGCAGTTCTGGAGATATTACGTTTTCGAGTTCACACTCACGAACACTGGTAAAACGAAGTGTTCGAATCTAGCTTGTTTTGCTCTAAAACGACGTGCCACGTCGAGTTAAGCACGAATACGTGCATTTCACGCAGTTCTGGAGATATTACGTTTTTGAGTTCACACTCACGCACACTGGTAAAACGAAGTGTTCGAATCAAGCTTGTTTTGCTCTAAAACGACGTGCCACGTCGAGTTAAGCACGAATACGTGCATTTCACGCAGTTCTGGAGATATTACGTTTTCGAGTTCACACTCACGAACACTGGTAAAACGAAGTGTTCGAATCAAGCTTGTTTTGCTCTAAAACGACGTGCCACGTCGAGTTAAGCACGAATACGTGCATTTCACGCAGTTCTGGAGATATTACGTTTTTGAGTTCACACTCACGAACACTGGTAAAACGAAGTGTTCGAATCTAGCTTGTTTTGCTCTAAAACGACGTGCCACGTCGAGTTAAGCACGAATACGTGCATTTCACGCAGTTCTGGAGATATTACGTTTTTGAGTTCACACTCACGAACACTGGTAAAACGAAGTGTTCGAATCTAGTTTGTTTTGCTCTAAAACGACGTGCCACGTCGAGTTAAGCACGAATACGTGCATTTCACGCAGTTCTGGAGATATTACGTTTTCGAGTTCACACTCACGAACACTGGTAAAACGAAGTGTTCGAATCTAGCTTGTTTTGCTCTAAAACGACGTGCCACGTCGAGTTAAGCACGAATACGTGCATTTCACGCAGTTCTGGAGATATTACGTTTTCGAGTTCACACTCACGAACACTGGTAAAACGAAGTGTTCGAATCTAGTTTGTTTTGCTCTAAAACGACGTGCCACGTCGAGTTAAGCACGAATACGTGCATTTCACGCAGTTCTGGAGATATTACGTTTTCGAGTTCACACTCACGAACACTGGTAAAACGAAGTGTTCGAATCTAGTTTGTTTTGCTCTAAAACGACGTGCCACGTCGAGTTAAGCACGAATACGTGCATTTCACGCAGTTCTGGAGATATTACGTTTTCGAGTTCACACTCACGAACACTGGTAAAACGAAGTGTTCGAATCTAGCTTGTTTTGCTCTAAAACGACGTGCCACGTCGAGTTAAGCACGAATACGTGCATTTCACGCAGTTCTGGAGATATTACGTTTTCGAGTTCACACTCACGAACACTGGTAAAACGAAGTGTTCGAATCTAGCTTGTTTTGCTCTAAAACGACGTGCCACGTCGAGTTAAGCACGAATACGTGCATTTCACGCAGTTCTGGAGATATTACGTTTTTGAGTTCACACTCACGAACACTGGTAAAACGAAGTGTTCGAATCTAGCTTGTTTTGCTCTAAAACGACGTGCCACGTCGAGTTAAGCACGAATACGTGCATTTCACGCAGTTCTGGAGATATTACGTTTTCGAGTTCACACTCACGAACACTGGTAAAACGAAGTGTTCGAATCTAGTTTGTTTTGCTCTAAAACGACGTGCCACGTCGAGTTAAGCACGAATACGTGCATTTCACGCAGTTCTGGAGATATTACGTTTTTGAGTTCACACTCACGAACACTGGTAAAACGAAGTGTTCGAATCTAGCTTGTTTTGCTCTAAAACGACGTGCCACGTCGAGTTAAGCACGAATACGTGCATTTCACGCAGTTCTGGAGATATTACGTTTTCGAGTTCACACTCACGAACACTGGTAAAACGAAGTGTTCGAATCTAGTTTGTTTTGCTCTAAAACGACGTGCCACGTCGAGTTAAGCACGAATACGTGCATTTCACGCAGTTCTGGAGATATTACGTTTTTGAGTTCACACTCACGAACACTGGTAAAACGAAGTGTTCGAATCTAGCTTGTTTTGCTCTAAAACGACGTGCCACGTCGAGTTAAGCACGAATACGTGCATTTCACGCAGTTCTGGAGATATTACGTTTTCGAGTTCACACTCACGAACACTGGTAAAACGAAGTGTTCGAATCTAGTTTGTTTTGCTCTAAAACGACGTGCCACGTCGAGTTAAGCACGAATACGTGCATTTCACGCAGTTCTGGAGATATTACGTTTTTGAGTTCACACTCACGAACACTGGTAAAACGAAGTGTTCGAATCTAGCTTGTTTTGCTCTAAAACGACGTGCCACGTCGAGTTAAGCACGAATACGTGCATTTCACGCAGTTCTGGAGATATTACGTTTTCGAGTTCACACTCACGAACACTGGTAAAACGAAGTGTTCGAATCTAGTTTGTTTTGCTCTAAAACGACGTGCCACGTCGAGTTAAGCACGAATACGTGCATTTCACGCAGTTCTGGAGATATTACGTTTTCGAGTTCACACTCACGAACACTGGTAAAACGAAGTGTTCGAATCTAGTTTGTTTTGCTCTAAAACGACGTGCCACGTCGAGTTAAGCACGAATACGTGCATTTCACGCAGTTCTGGAGATATTACGTTTTCGAGTTCACACTCACGAACACTGGTAAAACGAAGTGTTCGAATCTAGCTTGTTTTGCTCTAAAACGACGTGCCACGTCGAGTTAAGCACGAATACGTGCATTTCACGCAGTTCTGGAGATATTACGTTTTTGAGTTCACACTCACGAACACTGGTAAAACGAAGTGTTCGAATCTAGCTTGTTTTGCTCTAAAACGACGTGCCACGTCGAGTTAAGCACGAATACGTGCATTTCACGCAGTTCTGGAGATATTACGTTTTTGAGTTCACACTCACGAACACTGGTAAAACGAAGTGTTCGAATCTAGCTTGTTTTGCTCTAAAACGACGTGCCACGTCGAGTTAAGCACGAATACGTGCATTTCACGCAGTTCTGGAGATATTACGTTTTTGAGTTCACACTCACGCACACTGGTAAAACGAAGTGTTCGAATCAAGCTTGTTTTGCTCTAAAACGACGTGCCACGTCGAGTTAAGCACGAATACGTGCATTTCACGCAGTTCTGGAGATATTACGTTTTCGAGTTCACACTCACGAACACTGGTAAAACGAAGTGTTCGAATCTAGTTTGTTTTGCTCTAAAACGACGTGCCACGTCGAGTTAAGCACGAATACGTGCATTTCACGCAGTTCTGGAGATATTACGTTTTTGAGTTCACACTCACGATCACTGGTAAAACGAAGTGTTCGAATCTAGCTTGTTTTGCTCTAAAACGACGTGCCACGTCGAGTTAAGCACGAATACGTGCATTTCACGCAGTTCTGGAGATATTACGTTTTTGAGTTCACACTCACGAACACTGGTAAAACGAAGTGTTCGAATCTAGCTTGTTTTGCTCTAAAACGACGTGCCACGTCGAGTTAAGCACGAATACGTGCATTTCACGCAGTTCTGGAGATATTACGTTTTCGAGTTCACACTCACGAACACTGGTAAAACGAAGTGTTCGAATCTAGCTTGTTTTGCTCTAAAACGACGTGCCACGTCGAGTTAAGCACGAATACGTGCATTTCACGCAGTTCTGGAGATATTACGTTTTTGAGTTCACACTCACGAACACTGGTAAAACGAAGTGTTCGAATCTAGCTTGTTTTGCTCTAAAACGACGTGCCACGTCGAGTTAAGCACGAATACGTGCATTTCACGCAGTTCTGGAGATATTACGTTTTTGAGTTCACACTCACGAACACTGGTAAAACGAAGTGTTCGAATCTAGCTTGTTTTGCTCTAAAACGACGTGCCACGTCGAGTTAAGCACGAATACGTGCATTTCACGCAGTTCTGGAGATATTACGTTTTTGAGTTCACACTCACGAACACTGGTAAAACGAAGTGTTCGAATCTAGCTTGTTTTGCTCTAAAACGACGTGCCACGTCGAGTTAAGCACGAATACGTGCATTTCACGCAGTTCTGGAGATATTACGTTTTCGAGTTCACACTCACGAACACTGGTAAAACGAAGTGTTCGAATCTAGTTTGTTTTGCTCTAAAACGACGTGCCACGTCGAGTTAAGCACGAATACGTGCATTTCACGCAGTTCTGGAGATATTACGTTTTTGAGTTCACACTCACGAACACTGGTAAAACGAAGTGTTCGAATCTAGCTTGTTTTGCTCTAAAACGACGTGCCACGTCGAGTTAAGCACGAATACGTGCATTTCACGCAGTTCTGGAGATATTACGTTTTCGAGTTCACACTCACGAACACTGGTAAAACGAAGTGTTCGAATCAAGCTTGTTTTGCTCTAAAACGACGTGCCACGTCGAGTTAAGCACGAATACGTGCATTTCACGCAGTTCTGGAGATATTACGTTTTTGAGTTCACACTCACGAACACTGGTAAAACGAAGTGTTCGAATCTAGCTTGTTTTGCTCTAAAACGACGTGCCACGTCGAGTTAAGCACGAATACGTGCATTTCACGCAGTTCTGGAGATATTACGTTTTTGAGTTCACACTCACGAACACTGGTAAAACGAAGTGTTCGAATCTAGTTTGTTTTGCTCTAAAACGACGTGCCACGTCGAGTTAAGCACGAATACGTGCATTTCACGCAGTTCTGGAGATATTACGTTTTTGAGTTCACACTCACGAACACTGGTAAAACGAAGTGTTCGAATCTAGTTTGTTTTGCTCTAAAACGACGTGCCACGTCGAGTTAAGCACGAATACGTGCATTTCACGCAGTTCTGGAGATATTACGTTTTCGAGTTCACACTCACGAACACTGGTAAAACGAAGTGTTCGAATCTAGTTTGTTTTGCTCTAAAACGACGTGCCACGTCGAGTTAAGCACGAATACGTGCATTTCACGCATTTCTGGAGATATTACGTTTTCGAGTTCACACTCACGAACACTGGTAAAACGAAGTGTTCGAATCTAGCTTGTTTTGCTCTAAAACGACGTGCCACGTCGAGTTAAGCACGAATACGTGCATTTCACGCAGTTCTGGAGATATTACGTTTTCGAGTTCACACTCACGAACACTGGTAAAACGAAGTGTTCGAATCTAGCTTGTTTTGCTCTAAAACGACGTGCCACGTCGAGTTAAGCACGAATACGTGCATTTCACGCAGTTCTGGAGATATTACGTTTTCGAGTTCACACTCACGAACACTGGTAAAACGAAGTGTTCGAATCTAGCTTGTTTTGCTCTAAAACGACATGCCACGTCGAGTTAAGCACGAATACGTGCATTTCACGCAGTTCTGGAGATATTACGTTTTTGAGTTCACACTCACGCACACTGGTAAAACGAAGTGTTCGAATCAAGCTTGTTTTGCTCTAAAACGACGTGCCACGTCAAGTTAAGCACGAATACATGCATTTCACGCAGTTCTGGAGATATTACGTTTTCGAGTTCACACTCACGAACACTGGTAAAACGAAATGTTCGAATCTAGTTTGTTTGCTCTAAAACGACGTGCCACGTCGAGTTAAGCACGAATACGTGCATTTCACGCAGTTCTGGAGATATTACGTTTTTGAGTTCACACTCACGCACACTGGTAAAAACGAAGTGTTCGAATCTAGTTTGTTTTGCTCTAAAACGACGTGCCACGCCGAGTTAAGCACGAAAACGTGCATTTCACGCAGTTCTGGAGATATTACGTTTTCGAGTTCACACTCACGAACACTGGTAAAACGAAGTGTTCGAATCTAGCTTGTTTTGCTCTAAAACGACGTGCCACGTCGAGTTAACCACGAATACGTGCATTTCGCGCAGTTCTGGAGATACTACGTTTTTGAGTTCACACTCACACACACTGGTAAAACGAAGTGTTCGAATCAAGCTTGTTTTGCTCTAAAACGACGTGCCACGTCGAGTTAAGCACGAATACGTGCATTTCACGCAGTTCTGGAGATATTACGTTTTTGAGTTCACACTCACGAACACTGGTAAAACGAAGTGTTCGAATCTAGTTTGTTTTGCTCTAAAACGACGTGTCACGTCGAGTTAAGCACGAATACGTGCATTTCACGCAGTTCTGGAGATATTACGTTTTTGAGTTCACACTCACGAACACTGGTAAAACGAAGTGTTCGAATCTAGCTTGTTTGCTCTAAAACGACGTGCCACGTCGAGTTAAGCACGAATACGTGCATTTCACGCAGTTCTGGAGATATTACGTTTTCGAGTTCACACTCACGAACACTGGTAAAACGAAGTGTTCGAATCTAGTTTGTTTTGCTCTAAAACGACGTGCCACGTCGAGTTAAGCACGAATACGTGCATTTCGCGCAGTTCTGGAGATATTACGTTTTCGAGTTCACACTCACGAACACTGGTAAAACGAAGTGTTCGAATCTAGCTGGTTTTGCTATAAAACGACGTGCCACGTCGAGTTAAGCACGAATACGTGCATTTCACGCAGTTCTGGAGATATTACGTTTTTCGAGTTCACACTCACGCACACTGGTAAAACGAAGTGTTCGAATCAAGCTTGTTTTGCTCTAAAACGACGTGCACGTCGTTTTAGAGCAAAACAAACTAGATTCGAACACTTCGTTTTACCAGTGTTCGTGAGTGTGAACTCGAAAACGTAATATCTCCAGAACTGCGTGAAATGCACGTATTCGTGCTTAACTCGACGTGGCACGTCGTTTTAGAGCAAAACAAGCTAGATTCGAACACTCGTTTTACCAGTGTTCGTGAGTGTGAACTCAAAAACGTAAATATCTCCAGAACTGCGTGAAATGCACGTATTCGTGCTTAACTCGACGTGACACGTCGTTTTAGAGCAAAACAAACTAGATTCGAACACTTCGTTTTACCAGTGTTCGTGAGTGTGAACTCAAAAACGTAATATCTCCAGAACTGCGTGAAATGCACGTATTCGTGCTTAACTCGACGTGGCACGTCGTTTTAGAGCAAAACAAGCTTGATTCGAACACTTCGTTTTACCAGTGTGCTGTGAGTGTGAACTCCAAAAACGTAGTATCTCCAGAACTGCGCGAAATGCACGTATTCGTGGTTACTCGACGTGGCACGTCGTTTTAGAGCAAAACCAAGCTAGATTCGAACACTTCGTTTTACCAGTGTTCGTGAGTGTGAACTCGAAAAACGTAAATATCTCCAGAACTGCGTTGAAATGCACGTATTCGTGCTTAACTCGACGTGGCACGTCGTTTTAGAGCAAAACAAGCTTGATTCGAACACTTCGTTTTACCAGTGTGTGTGAGTGTGAACTCAAAAACGTAGTATCTCCAGAACTGCGCGAAATGCACGTATTCGTGGTTAACTCGACGTGGCACGTCGTTTTAGAGCAAACAAGCTAGATTCGAACACTTCGTTTTACCAGTGTTCGTGAGTGTGAACTCGAAAACGTAATATCTCCAGAACTGCGTGAAATGCACGTTTTCGTGCTTAACTCGGCGTGGCACGTCGTTTTAGAGCAAAACAAACTAGATTCGAACACTTCGTTTTACCAGTGTGCGTGAGTGTGAACTCAAAAACGTAATATCTCCAGAACTGCGTGAAATGCACGTATTCGTGCTTAACTCGACGTGGCACGTCGTTTTAGAGCAAAACAAACTAGATTCGAACATTTCGTTTTACCAGTGTTCGTGAGTGTGAACTCGAAAAACGTAATATCTCCAGAACTGCGTGAAATGCATGTATTCGTGCTTAACTTGACGTGGCACGTCGTTTTAGAGCAAAACAAGCTTGATTCGAACACTTCGTTTTACCAGTGTGCGTGAGTGTGAACTCAAAAACGTAATATCTCCAGAACTGCGTGAAATGCACGTATTCGTGCTTAACTCGACGTGGCATGTCGTTTTAGAGCAAAACAAGCTAGATTCGAACACTTCGTTTTACCAGTGTTCGTGAGTGTGAACTCGAAAACGTAATATCTCCAGAACTGCGTGAAATGCACGTATTCGTGCTTAACTCGACGTGGCACGTCGTTTTAGAGCAAAACCAAGCTAGATTCGAACACTTCGTTTTACCAGTGTTCGTGAGTGTGAACTCGAAAACGTAATATCTCCAGAACTGCGTGAAATGCACGTATTCGTGCTTAACTCGACGTGGCACGTCGTTTTAGAGCAAACAAGCTAGATTCGAACACTTCGTTTTACAGTGTTCGTGAGTGTGAACTCGAAAACGTAATATCTCCAGAAATGCGTGAAATGCACGTATTCGTGCTTAACTCGACGTGGCACGTCGTTTTAGAGCAAAACAAACTAGATTCGAACACTTCGTTTTACCAGTGTTCGTGAGTGTGAACTCGAAAACGTAATATCTCCAGAACTGCGTGAAATGCACGTATTCGTGCTTAACTCGACGTGGCACGTCGTTTCAGAGCAAAACAAGCTTGATTCGAACACTTCGTTTTACCAGTGTGCGTGAGTGTGAACTCAAAACGTAATATCTCCAGAACTGCGTGAAATGCACGTATTCGTGCTTAACTCCACGTGGCACGTCGTTTTAGAGCAAAACAAGCTAGATTCGAACACTTCGTTTTACCAGTGTTTCGTGAGTGTGAACTCAAAACGTAATATCTCCAGAACTGCGTGAAATGCACGTATTCGTGCTTAACTCGACGTGGCACGTCGTTTTAGAGCAAAACAAGCTTGATTCGAACACTTCGTTCTACCAGTGTTCGTGAGTGTGAACTCAAAAACGTAATATCTCCCAGAACTGCGTGAAATGCACTTATTCGTGCTTAACTCGACGTGGCACGTCGTTTTAGAGCAAAACAAGCTTGATTCGAACACTTCGTTTTACCAGTGTTCGTGAGTGTGAACTCGAAAACGTAATATCTCCAGAACTGCGTGAAATGCACGTATTCGTGCTTAACTCGACGTGGCACGTCGTTTTAGAGCAAAACAAGCTTGATTCGAACACTTCGTTTTACCAGTGTGCGTGAGTGTGAACTCAAAACGTAATATCTCCAGAACTGCGTGAAATGCACGTATTCGTGCTTAACTCGACGTGGCACGTCGTTTTTAGAGCAAAACAAGCTAGATTCGAACACTTCGTTTTACCAGTGTTCGTGAGTGTGAACTCGAAAACGTAATATCTCCAGAACTGCCGTGAAATGCACGTATTCGTGCTTAACTCGACGTGGCACGTCGCTTTAGAGCAAAACAAACTAGATTCGAACACTTCGTTTTACCAGTGTTCGTGAGTGTGAACTCGAAAACGTAATATCTCCAGAACTGCGTGAAATGCATGTATTCGTGCTTAACTCGACGTGGCACGTCGTTTTAGAGCAAAACAAGCTTGATTCGAACACTTCGTTTTACCAGTGTGCGTGAGTGCGAACTCAAAACGTAATATCTCCAGAACTGCGTGAAATGCACGTATTCGTGCTAACTCGACGTGGCACGTCGTTTTAGAGCAAAACAAGCTAGATTCGAACACTTCGTTTTACCAGTGTTCGTGAGTGTGAACTCGAAAACGTAATATCTCCAGAAATGCGTGAAATGCACGTATTCGTGCTTAACTCGACGTGGCACGTCGTTTTAGAGCAAAACAAACTAGATTCGAACACTTCGTTTTACCAGTGTTCGTGAGTGTGAACTCGAAACGTAATATCTCCAGAACTGCGTGAAATGCACGTATTCGTGCTTAACTCGACGTGGCACGTCGTTTCAGAGCAAAACAAGCTTGATTCGAACACTTCGTTTTACAGTGTGCGTGAGTGCGAACTCAAAAAACGTAATATCTCCAGAACTGCGTGAAATGCACGTATTCGTGCTTAACTCGACGTGGCACGTCGTTTTAGAGCAAAACAAGCTAGATTCGAACACTTCGTTTTACCAGTGATCGTGAGTGTGAACTCGAAACGTAATATCTCCAGAAATGCGTGAAATGCACGTATTCGTGCTTAACTCGACGTGGCACGTCGTTTTAGAGCAAAACAAACTAGATTCGAACACTTCGTTTTACCAGTGTTCGTGAGTGTGAACTCGAAAACGTAATATCTCCAGAACTGCGTGAAATGCACGTATTCGTGCTTAACTCGACGTGGCACGTCGTTTCAGAGCAAAACAAGCTTGATTCGAACACTTCGTTTTACCAGTGTGCGTGAGTGTGAACTCAAAAACGTAATATCTCCAGAACTGCGTTGAAATGCACGTATTCGTGCTTAACTCCACGTGGCACGTCGTTTTAGAGCAAAACAAGCTAGATTCGAACACTTCGTTTTACCAGTGTTCGTGAGTGTGAACTCAAAAACGTAATATCTCCAGAACTGCGTGAAATGCACGTATTCGTGCTTAACTCGACGTGGCACGTCGTTTTAGAGCAAAACAAGCTTGATTCGAACACTTCGTTCTACCAGTGTTCGTGAGTGTGAACTCAAAAACGTAATATCTCCAGAACTGCGTGAAATGCACTTATTCGTGCTTAACTCGACGTGGCACGTCGTTTTAGAGCAAAACAAGCTTGATTCGAACACTTCGTTTTACCAGTGTGCGTGAGTGTGAACTCAAAAACGTAATATCTCCAGAACTGCGTGAAATGCACGTATTCGTGCTTAACTCGACGTGGCACGTCGTTTTATAGCAAAACCAGCTAGATTCGAACACTTCGTTTTACCAGTGTTCGTGAGTGTGAACTCGAAAACGTAATATCTCCAGAACTGCGCGAAATGCACGTATTCGTGCTTAACTCGACGTGGCACGTCGTTTTAGAGCAAAACAAACTAGATTCGAACACTTCGTTTTACCAGTGTTCGTGAGTGTGAACTCGAAAACGTAATATCTCCAGAACTGCGTGAAATGCACGTATTCGTGCTTAACTCGACGTGGCACGTCGTTTTAGAGCAAAACAAGCTAGATTCGAACACTTCGTTTTACCAGTGTTCGTGAGTGTGAACTCAAAAACGTAATATCTCCAGAACTGCGTGAAATGCACGTATTCGTGCTTAACTCGACGTGACACGTCGTTTTAGAGCAAAACAAACTAGATTCGAACACTTCGTTTTACCAGTGTTCGTGAGTGTGAACTCAAAAACGTAATATCTCCAGAACTGCGTGAAATGCACGTATTCGTGCTTAACTCGACGTGGCACGTCGTTTTAGAGCAAAACAAGCTTGATTCGAACACTTCGTTTTACCAGTGTGTGTGAGTGTGAACTCAAAAACGTAGTATCTCCAGAACTGCGCGAAATGCACGTATTCGTGGTTAACTCGACGTGGCACGTCGTTTTAGAGCAAAACAAGCTAGATTCGAACACTTCGTTTTACCAGTGTTCGTGAGTGTGAACTCGAAAACGTAATATCTCCAGAACTGCGTGAAATGCACGTTTTCGTGCTTAACTCGGCGTGGCACGTCGTTTTAGAGCAAAACAAACTAGATTCGAAACACTTCGTTTTACCAGTGTGCGTGAGTGTGAACTCAAAAACGTAATATCTCCAGAACTGCGTGAAATGCACGTATTCGTGCTTAACTCGACGTGGCACGTCGTTTTAGAGCAAAACAAACTAGATTCGAACATTTCGTTTTACCAGTGTTCGTGAGTGTGAACTCGAAAACGTAATATCTCCAGAACTGCGTGAAATGCATGTATTCGTGCTTAACTTGACGTGGCACGTCGTTTTAGAGCAAAAACAAGCTTGATTCGAACACTTCGTTTTACCAGTGTGCGTGAGTGTGACTCAAAACGTAATATCTCCAGAACTGCGTGAAATGCACGTATTCGTGCTTAACTCGACGTGGCATGTCGTTTTAGAGCAAAACAAGCTAGATTCGAACACTTCGTTTTACCAGTGTTCGTGAGTGTGAACTCGAAAACGTAATATCTCCAGAACTGCGTGAAATGCACGTATTCGTGCTTAACTCGACGTGGCACGTCGTTTTAGAGCAAAACAAGCTAGATTCGAACACTTCGTTTTACCAGTGTTCGTGAGTGTGAACTCGAAAACGTAATATCTCCAGAACTGCGTGAAATGCACGTATTCGTGCTTAACTCGACGTGGCACGTCGTTTTAGAGCAAAACAAGCTAGATTCGAACACTTCGTTTTACCAGTGTTCGTGAGTGTGAACTCGAAAACGTAATATCTCCAGAAATGCGTGAAATGCACGTATTCGTGCTTAACTCGACGTGGCACGTCGTTTTAGAGCAAAACAAACTAGATTCGAACACTTCGTTTTACCAGTGTTCGTGAGTGTGAACTCGAAAACGTAATATCTCCAGAACTGCGTGAAATGCACGTATTCGTGCTTAACTCGACGTGGCCACGTCGTTTCAGAGCAAAACAAGCTTGATTCGAACACTTCGTTTTACCAGTGTGCGTGAGTGTGAACTCAAAAAACGTAATATCTCCAGAACTGCGTGAAATGCACGTATTCGTGCTTAACTCCACGTGGCACGTCGTTTTAGAGCAAAACAAGCTAGATTCGAACACTTCGTTTTACCAGTGTTCGTGAGTGTGAACTCAAAAACGTAATATCTCCAGAACTGCGTGAAATGCACGTATTCGTGCTTAACTCGACGTGGCACGTCGTTTTAGAGCAAAACAAGCTTGATTCGAACACTTCGTTCTACCAGTGTTCGTGAGTGTGAACTCAAAAACGTAATATCTCCAGAACTGCGTGAAATGCACTTATTCGTGCTTAACTCGACGTGGCACGTCGTTTTAGAGCAAAACAAGCTTGATTCGAACACTTCGTTTTACCAGTGTTCGTGAGTGTGAACTCGAAAACGTAATATCTCCAGAACTGCGTGAAATGCACGTATTCGTGCTTAACTCGACGTGGCACGTCGTTTTAGAGCAAAACAAGCTTGATTCGAACACTTCGTTTTACCAGTGTGCGTGAGTGTGAACTCAAAAACGTAATATCTCCAGAACTGCGTGAAATGCACGTATTCGTGCTTAACTCGACGTGGCACGTCGTTTTAGAGCAAAACAAGCTAGATTCGAACACTTCGTTTTACCAGTGTTCGTGAGTGTGAACTCGAAAACGTAATATCTCCAGAACTGCGTGAAATGCACGTATTCGTGCTTAACTCGACGTGGCACGTCGCTTTAGAGCAAAACAAACTAGATTCGAACACTTCGTTTTACCAGTGTTCGTGAGTGTGAACTCGAAAACGTAATATCTCCAGAACTGCGTGAAATGCATGTATTCGTGCTTAACTCGACGTGGCACGTCGTTTTAGAGCAAAACAAGCTTGATTCGAAACACTTCGTTTTAACAGTGTGCGTGAGTGCGAACTCAAAAACGTAATATCTCCAGAACTGCGTGAAATGCACGTATTCGTGCTTAACTCGACGTGGCACGTCGTTTTAGAGCAAAACAAGCTAGATTCGAACACTTCGTTTTACCAGTGTTCGTGAGTGTGAACTCGAAAACGTAATATCTCCAGAAATGCGTGAAATGCACGTATTCGTGCTTAACTCGACGTGGCACGTCGTTTTAGAGCAAAACAAACTAGATTCGAACACTTCGTTTTACCAGTGTTCGTGAGTGTGAACTCGAAAACGTAATATCTCCAGAACTGCGTGAAATGCACGTATTCGTGCTTAACTCGACGTGGCACGTCGTTTCAGAGCAAAACAAGCTTGATTCGAACACTTCGTTTTACCAGTGTGCGTGAGTGTGAACTCAAAAACGTAATATCTCCAGAACTGCGTGAAATGCACGTATTCGTGCTTAACTCCACGTGGCACGTCGTTTTTAGAGCAAACAAGCTAGATTCGAACACTTCGTTTTACCAGTGTTCGTGAGTGTGAACTCAAAAACGTAATATCTCCAGAACTGCGTGAAATGCACGTATTCGTGCTTAACTCGACGTGGCACGTCGTTTTAGAGCAAAACAAGCTTGATTCGAACACTTCGTTCTACCAGTGTTCGTGAGTGTGAACTCAAAAACGTAATATCTCCAGAACTGCGTGAAATGCACTTATTCGTGCTTAACTCGACGTGGCACGTCGTTTTAGAGCAAAACAAGCTTGATTCGAACACTTCGTTTTACCAGTGTGCGTGAGTTGTGAACTCAAAAACGTAATATCTCCAGAACTGCGTGAAATGCACGTATTCGTGCTTAACTCGACGTGGCACGTCGTTTTATAGCAAAACCAGCTAGATTCGAACACTTCGTTTTACCAGTGTTCGTGAGTGTGAACTCGAAAACGTAATATCTCCAGAACTGCGCGAAATGCACGTATTCGTGCTTAACTCGACGTGGCACGTCGTTTTAGAGCAAAACAAACTAGATTCGAACACTTCGTTTTACCAGTGTTCGTGAGTGTGAACTCGAAAACGTAATATCTCCAGACTGCGTGAAATGCACGTATTCGTGCTTAACTCGACGTGGCACGTCGTTTTAGAGCAAAACAAGCTAGATTCGAACACTTCGTTTTACCAGTGTTCGTGAGTGTGAACTCAAAAACGTAATATCTCCAGAACTGCGTGAAATGCACGTATTCGTGCTTAACTCGACGTGACACGTCGTTTTAGAGCAAAACAAACTAGATTCGAACACTTCGTTTTACCAGTGTTCGTGAGTGTGAACTCAAAAACGTAATATCTCCAGAACTGCGTGAAATGCACGTATTCGTGCTTAACTCGACGTGGCACGTCGTTTTAGAGCAAAACAAGCTTGATTCGAACACTTCGTTTTACCAGTGTGTGTGAGTGTGAAACTCAAAAACGTAGTATCTCCAGAACTGCGCGAAATGCACGTATTCGTGGTTAACTCGACGTGGCACGTCGTTTTAGAGCAAAACAAGCTAGATTCGAACACTTCGTTTTACCAGTGTTCGTGAGTGTGAACTCGAAAACGTAATATCTCCAGAACTGCGTGAAATGCACGTTTTCGTGCTTAACTCGGCGTGGCACGTCGTTTTAGAGCAAAACAAACTAGATTCGAACACTTCGTTTTACCAGTGTGCGTGAGTGTGAACTCAAAAACGTAATATCTCCAGAACTGCGTGAAATGCACGTATTCGTGCTTAACTCGACGTGGCACGTCGTTTTAGAGCAAAACAAACTAGATTCGAACATTTCGTTTTACCAGTGTTCGTGAGTGTGAACTCGAAAACGTAATATCTCCAGAACTGCGTGAAATGCATGTATTCGTGCTTAACTTGACGTGGCACGTCGTTTTAGAGCAAAACAAGCTTGATTCGAACACTTCGTTTTACCAGTGTGCGTGAGTGTGAACTCAAAAACGTAATATCTCCAGAACTGCGTGAAATGCACGTATTCGTGCTTAACTCGACGTGGCATGTCGTTTTAGAGCAAAACAAGCTAGATTCGAACACTTCGTTTTACCAGTGTTCGTGAGTGTGAACTCGAAAACGTAATATCTCCAGAACTGCGTGAAATGCACGTATTCGTGCTTAACTCGACGTGGCACGTCGTTTTAGAGCAAAACAAGCTAGATTCGAACACTTCGTTTTACCAGTGTTCGTGAGTGTGAACTCGAAAACGTAATATCTCCAGAACTGCGTGAAATGCACGTATTCGTGCTTAACTCGACGTGGCACGTCGTTTTAGAGCAAAACAAGCTAGATTCGAACACTTCGTTTTACCAGTGTTCGTGAGTGTGAACTCGAAAAACGTAATATCTCCAGAAATGCGTGAAATGCACGTATTCGTGCTTAACTCGACGTGGCACGTCGTTTTAGAGCAAAACAAACTAGATTCGAACACTTCGTTTTACCAGTGTTCGTGAGTGTGAACTCGAAAACGTAATATCTCCAGAACTGCGTGAAATGCACGTATCGTGCTTAACTCGACGTGGCACGTCGTTTCAGAGCAAAACAAGCTTGATTCGAACACTTCGTTTTACCAGTGTGCGTGAGTGTGAACTCAAAAACGTAATATCTCCAGAACTGCGTGAAATGCACGTATTCGTGCTTAACTCCACGTGGCACGTCGTTTTAGAGCAAAACAAGCTAGATTCGAACACTTCGTTTTACCAGTGTTCGTGAGTGTGAACTCAAAAACGTAATATCTCCAGAACTGCGTGAAATGCACGTATTCGTGCTTAACTCGACGTGGCACGTCGTTTTAGAGCAAAACAAGCTTGATTCGAACACTTCGTTCTACCAGTGTTCGTGAGTGTGAACTCAAAACGTAATATCTCCAGAACTGCGTGAAATGCACTTATTCGTGCTTAACTCGACGTGGCACGTCGTTTTAGAGCAAAACAAGCTTGATTCGAACACTTCGTTTTACCAGTGTTCGTGAGTGTGAACTCGAAAACGTAATATCTCCAGAACTGCGTGAAATGCACGTATTCGTGCTTAACTCGACGTGGCACGTCGTTTTAGAGCAAAACAAGCTTGATTCGAACACTTCGTTTTACCAGTGTGCGTGAGTGTGAACTCAAAACGTAATATCTCCAGAACTGCGTGAAATGCACGTATTCGTGCTTAACTCGACGTGGCACGTCGTTTTAAGAGCAAAACAAGCTAGATTCGAACACTTCGTTTTACCAGTGTTCGTGAGTGTGAACTCGAAAACGTAATATCTCCAGAACTGCGTGAAATGCACGTATTCGTGCTTAACTCGACGTGGCACGTCGCTTTTAGAGCAAAACAAACTAGATTCGAACACTTCGTTTTACCAGTGTTCGTGAGTGTGAACTCGAAAACGTAATATCTCCAGAACTGCGTGAAATGCATGTATTCGTGCTTAACTCGACGTGGCACGTCGTTTTAGAGCAAAACAAGCTTGATTCGAACACTTCGTTTTACCAGTGTGCGTGAGTGCGAACTCAAAAACGTAATATCTCCAGAACTGCGTGAAATGCACGTATTCGTGCTTAACTCGACGTGGCACGTCGTTTTAGAGCAAAACAAGCTAGATTCGAACACTTCGTTTTACCAGTGTTCGTGAGTGTGAACTCGAAAACGTAATATCTCCAGAAATGCGTGAAATGCACGTATTCGTGCTTAACTCGACGTGGCACGTCGTTTTAGAGCAAAACAAACTAGATTCGAACACTTCGTTTTACCAGTGTTCGTGAGTGTGAACTCGAAAACGTAATATCTCCAGAACTGCGTGAAATGCACGTATTCGTGCTTAACTCGACGTGGCACGTCGTTTCAGAGCAAAACAAGCTTGATTCGAACACTTCGTTTTACCAGTGTGCGTGAGTGTGAACTCAAAAACGTAATATCTCCAGAACTGCGTGAAATGCACGTATTCGTGCTTAACTCCACGTGGCACGTCGTTTTAGAGCAAAACAAGCTAGATTCGAACACTTCGTTTTACCCAGTGTTCGTGAGTGTGAACTCAAAAACGTAATATCTCCAGAACTGCGTGAAATGCACGTATTCGTGCTTAACTCGACGTGGCACGTCGTTTTAGAGCAAAACAAGCTTGATTCGAACACTTCGTTCTACCAGTGTTCGTGAGTGTGAACTCAAAAACGTAATATCTCCAGAACTGCGTGAAATGCACTTATTCGTGCTTAACTCGACGTGGCACGTCGTTTTAGAGCAAAACAAGCTTGATTCGAACACTTCGTTTTACCAGTGTGCGTGAGTGTGAACTCAAAAACGTAATATCTCCAGAACTGCGTGAAATGCACGTATTCGTGCTTAACTCGACGTGGCACGTCGTTTTATAGCAAAACCAGCTAGATTCGAACACTTCGTTTTACCAGTGTTCGTGAGTGTGAACTCGAAAACGTAATATCTCCAGAACTGCGCGAAATGCACGTATTCGTGCTTAACTCGACGTGGCACGTCGTTTTAGAGCAAAACAAACTAGATTCGAACACTTCGTTTTACCAGTGTTCGTGAGTGTGAACTCGAAAACGTAATATCTCCAGAACTGCGTGAAATGCACGTATTCGTGCTTAACTCGACGTGGCACGTCGTTTTAGAGCAAAACAAGCTAGATTCGAACACTTCGTTTTACCAGTGTTCGTGAGTGTGAACTCAAAAACGTAATATCTCCAGAACTGCGTGAAATGCACGTATTCGTGCTTAACTCGACGTGACACGTCGTTTTAGAGCAAAACAAACTAGATTCGAACACTTCGTTTTACCAGTGTTCGTGTGTGAACTCAAAACGTAATATCTCCAGAACTGCGTGAAATGCACGTATTCGTGCTTAACTCGACGTGGCACGTCGTTTTAGAGCAAAACAAGCTTGATTCGAACACTTCGTTTTACCAGTGTGTGTGAGTGTGAACTCAAAAACGTAGTATCTCCAGAACTGCGCGAAATGCACGTATTCGTGGTTAACTCGACGTGGCACGTCGTTTTAGAGCAAAACAAGCTAGATTCGAACACTTCCTTTTACCAGTGTTCGTGAGTGTGAACTCGAAAACGTAATATCTCCAGAACTGCGTGAAATGCACGTTTTCGTGCTTAACTCGGCGTGGCACGTCGTTTTAGAGCAAAACAAACTAGATTCGAACACTTCGTTTTACCAGTGTGCGTGAGTGTGAACTCAAAAACGTAATATCTCCAGAACTGCGTGAAATGCACGTATTCGTGCTTAACTCGACGTGGCACGTCGTTTTAGAGCAAAACAAACTAGATTCGAACACTTCGTTTTACCAGTGTTCGTGAGTGTGAACTCGAAAACGTAATATCTCCAGAACTGCGTGAAATGCATGTATTCGTGCTTAACTTGACGTGGCACGTCGTTTTAGAGCAAAACAAGCTTGATTCGAACACTTCGTTTTACCAGTGTGCGTGAGTGTGAACTCAAAAACGTAATATCTCCAGAACTGCGTGAAATGCACGTATTCGTGCTTAACTCGACGTGGCATGTCGTTTTAGAGCAAAACAAGCTAGATTCGAACACTTCGTTTTACCAGTGTTCGTGAGTGTGAACTCGAAAACGTAATATCTCCAGAACTGCGTGAAATGCACGTATTCGTGCTTAACTCGACGTGGCACGTCGTTTTAGAGCAAAACAAGCTAGATTCGAACACTTCGTTTTACCAGTGTTCGTGAGTGTGAACTCGAAAACGTAATATCTCCAGAACTGCGTGAAATGCACGTATTCGTGCTTAACTCGACGTGGCACGTCGCTTTAGAGCAAAACAAACTAGATTCGAACACTTCGTTTTACCAGTCGTGCGTGAGTGTGAACTCAAAAACGTAATATCTCCAGAACTGCGTGAAATGCACGTATTCGTGCTTAACTCGACGTGACACGTCGTTTTAGAGCAAAACAAACTAGATTCGAACACTTCGTTTTACCAGTGTTCGTGTGTGAACTCAAAACGTAATATCTCCAGAACTGCGTGAAATGCACGTATTCGTGCTTAACTCGACGTGGCACGTCGTTTTAGAGCAAACAAGCTTGATTCGAACACTTCGTTTTACCAGTGTGTGTGAGTGTGAACTCAAAAACGTAGTATCTCCAGAACTGCGCGAAATGCACGTATTCGTGGTTAACTCGACGTGGCACGTCGTTTTAGAGCAAAACAAGCTAGATTCGAACACTTCGTTTTACCAGTGTTCGTGAGTGTGAACTCGAAAACGTAATATCTCCAGAACTGCGTGAAATGCACGTTTTCGTGCTTAACTCGGCGTGGCACGTCGTTTTAGAGCAAACAAACTAGATTCGAACACTTCGTTTTACCAGTGTGCGTGAGTGTGAACTCAAAAACGTAATATCTCCAGAACTGCGTGAAATGCACGTATTCGTGCTTAACTCGACGTGGCACGTCGTTTTAGAGCAAAACAAACTAGATTCGAACACTTCGTTTTACCAGTGTTCGTGAGTGTGAACTCGAAAACGTAATATCTCCAGAACTGCGTGAAATGCATGTATTCGTGCTTAACTTGACGTGGCACGTCGTTTTAGAGCAAAACAAGCTTGATTCGAACACTTCGTTTTACCAGTGTGCGTGAGTGTGAACTCAAAAACGTAATATCTCCAGAACTGCGTGAAATGCACGTATTCGTGCTTAACTCGACGTGGCATGTCGTTTTAGAGCAAAACAAGCTAGATTCGAACACTTCGTTTTACCAGTGTTCGTGAGTGTGAACTCGAAAACGTAATATCTCCAGAACTGCGTGAAATGCACGTATTCGTGCTTAACTCGACGTGGCACGTCGTTTTAGAGCAAAACAAGCTAGATTCGAACACTTCGTTTTACCAGTGTTCGTGAGTGTGAACTCGAAAACGTAATATCTCCAGAACTGCGTGAAATGCACGTATTCGTGCTTAACTCGACGTGGCACGTCGCTTTAGAGCAAAACAAACTAGATTCGAACACTTCGTTTTACCAGTGTTCGTGAGTGTGAACTCGAAAACGTAATATCTCCAGAACTGCGTGAAATGCACGTATTCGTGCTTAACTCGACGTGGCACGTCGTTTTCAGAGCAAAACAAGCTTGATTCGAACACTTCGTTTTACCAGTGTGCGTGAGTGTGAACTCAAAAACGTAATATCTCCAGAACTGCGTGAAATGCACGTATTCGTGCTTAACTCCACGTGGCACGTCGTTTTAGAGCAAAACAAGCTAGATTCGAACACTTCGTTTTACCAGTGTTCGTGAGTGTGAACTCAAAAACGTAATATCTCCAGAACTGCGTGAAATGCACGTATTCGTGCTTAACTCGACGTGGCACGTCGTTTTAGAGCAAAACAAGCTTGATTCGAACACTTCGTTCTACAGTGTTCGTGAGTGTGAACTCAAAAACGTAATATCTCCAGAACTGCGTGAAATGCACTTATTCGTGGTTAACTCGACGTGGCACGTCGTTTTAGAGCAAAACAAGCTAGATTCGAACACTTCGTTTTACCAGTGTTCGTGAGTGTGAACTCGAAAACGTAATATCTCCAGAACTGCGTGAAATGCACGTTTTCGTGCTTAACTCGGCGTGGCACGTCGTTTTAGAGCAAAACAAACTAGATTCGAACACTTCGTTTTACCAGTGTGCGTGAGTGTGAACTCAAAAACGTAATATCTCCAGAACTGCGTGAAATGCACGTATTCGTGCTTAACTCGACGTGGCACGTCGTTTTAGAGCAAAACAAACTAGATTCGAACACTTCGTTTTACCAGTGTTCGTGAGTGTGAACTCGAAAACGTAATATCTCCAGAACTGCGTGAAATGCACGTATTCGTGCTTAACTCGACGTGGCACGTCGTTTTAGAGCAAAACAAGCTTGATTCGAACACTTCGTTTTACCAGTGTTCGTGAGTGTGAACTCGAAAACGTAATATCTCCAGAACTGCGCGAAATGCACGTATTCGTGCTTAACTCGACGTGGCACGTCGTTTTAGAGCAAAACAAACTAGATTCGAACACTTCGTTTTACCAGTGTTCGTGAGTGTGAACTCGAAAACGTAATATCTCCAGAACTGCGTGAAATGCACGTATTCGTGCTTAACTCGACGTGGCACGTCGTTTTAGAGCAAAACAAGCTAGATTCGAACACTTCGTTTTACCAGTGTTCGTGAGTGTGAACTCAAAAACGTACTATCTCCAGAACTGCGTGAAATGCACGTATTCGTGCTTAACTCGACGTGACACGTCGTTTTAGAGCAAAACAAACTAGATTCGAACACTTCGTTTTACCAGTGTTCGTGAGTGTGAACTCAAAAACGTAATATCTCCAGAACTGCGTGAAATGCACGTATTCGTGCTTAACTCGACGTGGGCACGTCGTTTTAGAGCAAAACAAGCTTGATTCGAACACTTCGTTTTACCAGTGTGTGTGAGTGTGAACTCAAAAACGTAGTATCTCCAGAACTGCGCGAAATGCACGTATTCGTGGTTAACTCGACGTGGCACGTCGTTTTAGAGCAAAACAAGCTAGATTCGAACACTTCGTTTTACCAGTGTTCGTGAGTGTGAACTCGAAAACGTAATATCTCCAGAACTGCGTGAAATGCACGTTTTCGTGCTTAACTCGGCGTGGCACGTCGTTTTAGAGCAAAACAAACTAGATTCGAACACTTCGTTTTACCAGTGTGCGTGAGTGTGAACTCAAAAACGTAATATCTCCAGAACTGCGTGAAATGCACGTATTCGTGCTTAACTCGACGTGCCACGTCGTTTTAGAGCAAAACAAGCTAGATTCGAACACTTCGTTTTACCAGTGTTCGTGAGTGTGAACTCAAAAACGTAATATCTCCAGAACTGCGTGAAATGCACGTATTCGTGCTTAACTCGATGTGGCACGTCGTTTTAGAGCAAAACAAGCTAGATTCGAACACTTCGTTTTACCAGTGTTCGTGAGTGTGAACTCGAAACGTAATATCTCCAGAACTGCGTGAAATGCACGTATTCGTGCTTAACTCGACGTGGCACGTCGTTTTAGAGCAAAACAAACTAGATTCGAACACTTCGTTTTACCAGTGTTCGTGAGTGTGAACTCGAAAACGTAATATCTCCAGAAACTGCGTGAAATGCACGTATTCGTGCTTAACTCGACGTGGCACGTCGTTTTAGAGCAAACAAGCTTGATTCGAACACTTCGTTTTACCAGTGTGCGTGAGTGTGAACTCAAAAACGTAATATCTCCAGAACTGCGTGAAATGCACGTATTCGTGCTTAACTCGACGTGGCACGTCGTTTTAGAGCAAAACAAGCTAGATTCGAACACTTCGTTTTACCAGTGTTCGTGAGTGTGAACTCGAAAACGTAATATCTCCAGAAATGCGTGAAATGCACGTATTCATGCTTAACTCGACGTGGCACGTCGTTTTAGAGCAAAACAAACTAGATTCGAACACTTCGTTTTACCAGTGTTCGTGAGTGTGAACTCGAAAACGTAATATCTCCAGAACTGCGTGAAATGCACGTATTCGTGCTTAACTCGACGTGGCACGTCGTTTCAGAGCAAAACAAGCTTGATTCGAACACTTCGTTTTACCAGTGTGCGTGTGTGAACTCAAAACGTAATATCTCCAGAAACTGCGTGAAATGCACGTATTCGTGCTTAACTCCACGTGGCACGTCGTTTTAGAGCAAAACAAGCTAGATTCGAACACTTCGTTTTACCAGTATTCGTGAGTGTGAACTCAAAAACGTAATATCTCCAGAACTGCGTGAAATGCACGTATTCGAGCTTAACTCGACGTGGCACGTCGTTTTAGAGCAAAACAAACTAGATTCGAACACTTCGTTTTACCGGTGTTCGTGAGTGTGAACTCCAAAACATAATATCTCCAGAACTGCGTGAAATGCACGTATTCGTGCTTAACTCGGCGTGGCACGTCGTTTTATAGCAAAACAAACTAGATTCGAACACTTCGTTTTACCAGTGTGCGTGAGTGTGAACTCGAAAACGTAATATCTCCAGAACTGCGTGAAATGCACGTATTCGTGCTTAACTCGACGTGGCACGTCGTTTTAGAGCAAAACAAGCTAGATTCGAACACTTCGTTTTACCAGTGTTCGTGAGTGTGAACTCGAAAACGTAATATCTCCAGAACTGCGTGAAATGCACGTATTCGTGCTTAACTCGACGTGGCACGTCGCTTTAGAGCAAAACAAACTAGATTCGAACACTTCGTTTTACCAGTGTTCGTGAGTGTGAACTCGAAAACGTAATATCTCCAGAACTGCGTGAAATGCATGTATTCGTGCTTAACTCGACGTGGCACGTCGTTTTAGAGCAAAACAAGCTTGATTCGAACACTTCGTTTTACCAGTGTGCGTGAGTGCGAACTCAAAAACGTAATATCTCCAGAACTGCGTGAAATGCACGTATTCGTGCTTAACTCGACGTGGCACGTCGTTTTAGAGCAAAACAAGCTAGATTCGAACACTTCGTTTTACCAGTGTTCGTGAGTGTGAACTCGAAAACGTAATATCTCCAGAAATGCGTGAAATGCACGTATTCGTGCTTAACTCGACGTGGCACGTCGTTTTAGAGCAAAACAAACTAGATTCGAACACTTCGTTTTACCAGTGTTCGTGAGTGTGAACTCGAAAACGTAATATCTCCAGAAACTGCGTGAAATGCACGTATTCGTGCTTAACTCGACGTGGCACGTCGTTTCAGAGCAAAACAAGCTTGATTCGAACACTTCGTTTTACCAGTGTGCGTGAGTGTGAACTCAAAAACGTAATATCTCCAGAACTGCGTGAAATGCACGTATTCGTGCTTAACTCCACGTGGCACGTCGTTTTAGAGCAAAACAAGCTAGATTCGAACACTTCGTATTTACCAGTGTTCGTGAGTGTGAACTCAAAAACGTAATATCTCCAGAACTGCGTGAAATGCACGTATTCGTGCTTAACTCGACGTGGCACGTCGTTTTAGAGCAAAACAAGCTTGATTCGAACACTTCGTTCTACCAGTGTTCGTGAGTGTGAACTCAAAAACGTAATATCTCCAGAACTGCGTGAAATGCACTTATTCGTGCTTAACTCGACGTGCACGTCGTTTTAGAGCAAAACAAGCTTGATTCGAACACTTCGTTTTACCAGTGTTCGTGAGTGTGAACTCGAAAACGTAATATCTCCAGAACTGCGTGAAATGCACGTATTCGTGCTTAACTCGACGTGGCACGTCGTTTCAGAGCAAAACAAGCTTGATTCGAACACTTCGTTTTACCAGTGTGCGTGAGTGTGAACTCAAAAACGTAATATCTCCAGAACTGCGTGAAATGCACGTATTCGTGCTTAACTCCACGTGGCACGTCGTTTTAGAGCAAAACAAGCTAGATTCGAACACTTCGTTTTACCAGTGTTCGTGAGTGTGAACTCAAAAACGTAATATCTCCAGAACTGCGTGAAATGCACGTATTCGTGCTTAACTCGACGTGGCACGTCGTTTTAGAGCAAAACAAGCTTGATTCGAACACTTCGTTCTACCAGTGTTCGTGAGTGTGAACTCAAAAACGTAATATCTCCAGAACTGCGTGAAATGCACTTATTCGTGCTTAACTCGACGTGGCACGTCGTTTTAGAGCAAAACAAGCTTGATTCGAACACTTCGTTTTACCAGTGTTCGTGAGTGTGAACTCGAAACGTAATATCTCCAGAACTGCGTGAAATGCACGTATTCGTGCTTAACTCGACGTGGCACGTCGTTTCAGAGCAAAACAAGCTTGATTCGAACACTTCGTTTTACCAGTGTGCGTGAGTGTGAACTCAAAAACGTAATATCTCCAGAACTGCGTGAAATGCACGTATTCGTGCTTAACTCGACGTGGCACGTCGTTTAGAGCAAACAAGCTAGATTCGAACACTTCGTTTTACCAGTGTTCGTGAGTGTGAACTCGAAAACGTAATATCTCCAGAACTGCGTGAAATGCACGTATTCGTGCTTAACTCGACGTGGCACGTCGCTTTAGAGCAAAACAAACTAGATTCGAACACTTCGTTTTACCAGTGTTCGTGAGTGTGAACTCGAAAACGTAATATCTCCAGAACTGCGTGAAATGCATGTATTCGTGCTTAACTCGACGTGGCACGTCGTTTTAGAGCAAAACAAGCTTGATTCGAAACACTTCGTTTTACCAGTGTGCGTGAGTGCGAACTCAAAACGTAATATCTCCAGAACTGCGTGAAATGCACGTATTCGTGCTTAACTCGACGTGGCACGTCGTTTTAGAGCAAACAAGCTAGATTCGAACACTTCGTTTTACCAGTGTTCGTGAGTGTGAACTCGAAACGTAATATGCGTGAAATGCACGTATTCGTGCTTAACTCGACGTGGCACGTCGTTTTTAGAGCAAAACAAACTAGATTCGAACACTTCGTTTTACCAGTGTCGTGAGTGTGAACTCGAAAACGTAATATCTCCAGAACTGCGTGAAATGCACGTATTCGTGCTTAACTCGACGTGGCACGTCGTTTCAGAGCAAAACAAGCTTGATTCGAACACTTCGTTTTACCAGTGTGCGTGAGTGTGAACTCAAAAACGTAATATCTCCAGAACTGCGTGAAATGCACGTATTCGTGCTTAACTCCACGTGGCACGTCGTTTTAGAGCAAAACAAGCTAGATTCGAACACTTCGTTTTACCAGTGTTCGTGAGTGTGAACTCAAAAACGTAATATCTCCAGAACTGCGTGAAATGCACGTATTCGTGCTTAACTCGACGTGGCACGTCGTTTTAGAGCAAAACAAGCTTGATTCGAACACTTCGTTCTACCAGTGTTCGTGAGTGTGAACTCAAAAACGTAATATCTCCAGAACTGCGTGAAATGCACTTATTCGTGCTTAACTCGACGTGGCACGTCGTTTTAGAGCAAAACAAGCTTGATTCGAACACTTCGTTTTACCAGTGTGCGTGAGTGTGAACTCAAAAACGTAATATCTCCAGAACTGCGTGAAATGCACGTATTCGTGCTAACTCGACGTGGCACGTCGTTTTATAGCAAACCAGCTAGATTCGAACACTTCGTTTTACCAGTGTTCGTGAGTGTGAACTCGAAACGTAATATCTCCAGAACTGCGCGAAATGCACGTATTCGTGCTTAACTCGACGTGGCACGTCGTTTTAGAGCAAAACAAACTAGATTCGAACACTTCGTTTTACCAGTGTTCGTGAGTGTGAACTCGAAAACGTAATATCTCCAGAACTGCGTGAAATGCACGTATTCGTGCTTAACTCGACGTGGCACGTCGTTTTAGAGCAAAACAAGCTAGATTCGAACACTTCGTTTTACCAGTGTTCGTGAGTGTGAACTCAAAACGTAATATCTCCAGAACTGCGTGAAATGCACGTATTCGTGCTTAACTCGACGTGACACGTCGTTTTAGAGCAAAACAAACTAGATTCGAACACTTCGTTTTACCAGTGTTCGTGAGTGTGAACTCAAAAACGTAATATCTCCAGAACTGCGTGAAATGCACGTATTCGTGCTTAACTCGACGTGGCACGTCGTTTTAGAGCAAAACAAGCTTGATTCGAACACTTCGTTTTACCAGTGTGTGTGAGTGTGAACTCAAAAACGTAGTATCTCCAGAACTGCGCGAAATGCACGTATTCGTGGTTAACTCGACGTGGCACGTCGTTTTAGAGCAAAACAAGCTAGATTCGAACACTTCGTTTTACCAGTGTTCGTGAGTGTGAACTCGAAAACGTAATATCTCCAGAACTGCGTGAAATGCACGTTTTCGTGCTTAACTCGGCGTGGCACGTCGTTTTAGAGCAAAACAAACTAGATTCGAACACTTCGTTTTACCAGTGTGCGTGAGTGTGAACTCAAAAACGTAATATCTCCAGAACTGCGTGAAATGCACGTATTCGTGCTTAACTCGACGTGGCACGTCGTTTTAGAGCAAAACAAACTAGATTCGAACACTTCGTTTTACCAGTGTTCGTGAGTGTGAACTCGAAAAACGTAATATCTCCAGAACTGC
>NW_028317790.1:0-71603 GCF_055824585.1 Amblyomma mixtum | reverse complement strand
ACGTGCATTTCACGCAGTTCTGGAGATATTACGTTTTTGAGTTCACACTCACGAACACTGGTAAAACGAAGTGCTCGAATCTAGTTTTGTTTTTGCTCTAAAACGACGTGCCACGTCGAGTTAAGCACGAATACGTGCATTTCACGCAGTTCTGGAGATATTACGTTTTCGAGTTTCAACACTCACGAACACTGGTAAAAACGAAGTGTTCGAATCGAGCTTGTTTTGCTCTAAAACGACCTGCACGTCGAGTAAGCACGAATACGTGCATTTCACGCAGTTCTGGAGATATTACGTTTTCGAGTTTCACACTCACGAACACTGGTAAAACGAAGTGTTCGAATCTAGCTTGTTTTGCTCTAAAACGACGTGCCACGTCGAGTTAAGCACGAATACGTGCATTTCACGCAGTTCTGGAGATATTACGTTTTGAGTTCACACTCACGACACTGGTAAAACGAAGTGTTCGAATCTAGCTTGTTTTGCTCTAAAACGACGTGCCACGGTCGAGTTAAGCACGAATACATGCATTTCACGCAGTTCTGAGAGACGTTTCGAGTTCACACTCACGAACACTGGTAAACGAAGTGTTTCGAATCTAGCTTGTTTTGCTCTAAAAACGACGTGCACGTCGAGTTGTAAGCACGAATACGTGCATTTCACGCAGTTCTGGAGATATTACGTTTTTGAGTTCACACTCACGAACACTGGTAAAACGAAAGTGTTCGAATCTAGCTTGTTTTGCTCTAAAACGACGTGCCACGTCGATGTTAAGCACGAATACAGTGCATTTCACGCAGTTCTGGAGATACGTTTTCGAGTTCACACTCACGAACACTGGTAAAACGAAGTGTTCGAATCAAGCTTGTTTTGGCTCCTAAAACGACTGTGCCACGTCGAGTTAAGCACGAATACGTGCATTTCACGCAGTTCTGGAGATATTACAATTTCGAGTTCACACTCACGAACACTGGTAAAACGAAGTGTTCGAATCTAGCTTGTTTTGCTCTAAAACGACGTGCCACGTCGAGTTAAGCACGAATACGGCATTTCACGCAGTTTCTGGAGATATTACGTTTTGAGTTCACACTCACGCACACTGTAAACGAAGTGTTCGAATCAACTTGTTTTGCTCTAAAACGACGTGCCACGTCGAGTTAAGCACGAATACGTGCTTTCACGCAGTTCTGGAGATATTACAATTTAGAGTTCACACTCACGAACACTGGTAAAACGAAGTGTTCGAATCTAGCTTGTTTTGCTCTAAAACGACGTGCCACGTCCGAGTTAAGCACGAATACGTGCATTTCACGCAGTTCTGGAGATTACGTTTTTGAGTTCACACTCACGAACACTGGTAATAACGAAGTGTTCGAATCTACCTTGTTTTGCTCTAAAACGACGTGCCACGTCCCGAGTTAAGCACGAATACGTGCTTTCACGCAGTTCTGGAGATATTACGTTTTTGAGTTCACACTCACGAACACTGGTAAAACGAAGTGTTCGAATCTAGCTTGTTTTTGCTCTAGAACGAGTGCCACGTCGAGTTAAGCACGAATACGTGCATTTCAGCGCAGTTCTGGAGATATTACGTTTTAGAGTTCACACTCACGAACACTGGTAAAACGAAGTGTTCGAATCTAGCTTGTTTTGCTCTAAAACGACGTGCCACGTCGAGTTAAGCACGAATACGTGCATTTCCGCAGTTCTGGAGATATTACGTTTTTGAGTTCACACTCACGAACACTGGTAAAACGAAGTGTTCGAATCTAGCTTTGTGTTGCTCTAAAACGACGTGCCACGTCGAGTTAAGCACGAATACGTGCATTTCACGCAGTTCTTCGTTAGAGTCACCGAAAACAGTTTCATCTAGTTTCTACCCCCGTCGAGTTCACACTCACGAACACTGGTAAAACGAAGTGTTCGAATCTAGCTTGTTTTGCCTCTAAAACGACGTGCACGTCGAGTTAAGCACGAATACGTGCATTTCACGCAGTTCTGGAGATATTACGTTTTTGAAGTTCACACTCACGCACACTGGTAAAACAAAGTGTTCGAATCAAGCTTGTTTTTGCTCTAAAACGACGTGCCACGTCGAGTTAAGCACGAATACGTGCATTTCACGCAGTTCTGGAGATATTACGTTTTTTGAGTTCACACTCACGCACACTGGTAAAACTAAGTGTTCGAATCAAGCTTGTTTTGCTCTAAAACGACGTGCCACGTCGAGTTAAGCACGAATACATGGATTTCACGCAGTTCTGGAGATATTACGTTTTTTGAGTTCACACTCACGAACACTGTAAAACGAAGTGTTCGAATCTAGCTTGTTTTGCTCTAAAACGACGTGCCACGTCGAGTAAGCACGAATACGTGCATTTCGCGCAGTTCTGGAGATATTACGTTTTTGAGTTCACACTCACGCACACTGGTAAAACGAAGTGTTCGAATCTAGTTTGTTTTGCTCTAAAACGACGTGCCACGTCGAGTTAAGCATGATTACATGCATTTCACGCAGTTCTGGAGATATTACGTTTTTGAGTTCACACTCACGAACACTGGTAAAACGAAGTGTTCGAAATCTAGCTTGTTTTGCTCTAAAACGACGTGCCACGTCGAGTTAAGCACGAATACGTGCATTTCACGCAGTTCTGGAGATATTACGTTTTTGAGTTCACACTCACGAACACTGGTAAAACGAAGTGTTCGAATCTAGTTTGTTTTGCTCTAAAACGACGTGCCACGTCGAGTTAAGCACGAATAACGTGCATTTCACGCAGTTCTGGAGATATTACGTTTTCGAGTTCACACTCACGAACACTGGTAAAACGAAGTGTTCGAATCTAGCTTGTTTTGCTCTAAAACGACGTGCCACGTCGAGTTAAGCACGAATACGTGCATTTCACGCAGTTCTGGAGAATATTACGTTTTTGAGTTCACACTCACGCACACTGGTAAAAACAAAGTGTTCGAATCAAGCTTGTTTTGCTCCTAAAACGACGTTGCCACGTGCGAGTTAAGCACGAATACGTGCATTTCACGCAGTTCTGGAGATATTACGTTTTTGAGTTCACACTCACGCACACTGGTAAAACTAAGTGTTCGAATCAAGCTTGTTTTGCTCTAAAACGACGTGCCACGTCGAGTTAAGCACGAATACATGGATTTCAACGCAGTTCTGGAGATATCACGTTTTTGAGTTCACACTCACGAACACTGGTAAAACGAAGGTGTTCGAATCTAGCTTGTTTTGCTCTAAAACGACGTGCCACGTCCGAGTTAAGCACGAATACGTGCATTTCGCGCAGTTCTGGAGATATTACGTTTTTGAGTTCACACTCACGCACACTGGTAAAACGAAGTGTTCGAATCTAGTTTGTTTTGCTCTAAAACGACGTGCCACGTCGAGTTAAGCATGAATACATGCATTTCACGCAGTTCTGGAGATATTACGTTTTTGAGTTCACACTCACGAACACTGTAAAACGAAGTGTTCGAATCTAGCTTGTTTTGCTCTAAAACGACGTGCCACGTCGAGTTAAGCACGAATACGTGCATTTCACGCAGTTCTGGAGATATTACGTTTTTGAGTTCACACTCACGAACACTGGTAAAACGAAGTGTTCGAATCTAGTTTGTTTTGCTCTAAAAAACGACGTGCCACGTCGAGTTAAGCACGAATACGTGCATTTCACGCAGTTCTGGAGATATTACGTTTTTGAGTTCACCACTCACGAACACTGGTAAAAACGAAGTGCTCGAATCTAGTTTGTTTTGCTCTAAAACGACGTGCCACGTCGAGTTAAGCACGAATACGTGCATTTCACGCAGTTCTGGAGATATTACGTTTTCGAGTTCACACTCACGAACACTGGTAAAACGAAGTGTTCGAATCTAGCTTGTTTTGCTCTAAAACGACGTGCCACGTCGAGTAAGCACGAATACGTGCATTTCACGCAGTTCTGGAGATATTACGTTTTTGAGTTCACACTCACGAACACTGGTAAAACGAAGTGTTCGAATCTAGTTTGTTTTGCTCTAGAACGACGTGCCACGTCGAGTTAAGCACGAATACGTGCATTTCACGCAGTTCTGGAGATATTACGTTTTTGAGTTCACACTCACGAACACTGGTAAAACGAAGTGTTCGAATCTAGTTTGTTTTGCTCTAAAACGACGTGCCACGTCGAGTTAAGCACGAATACGTGCATTTCACGCAGTTCTGGAGATATTACGTTTTTGAGTTCACACTCACGAACACTGGTAAAACGAAGTGTTCGAATCTAGTTTGTTTTGCTCTAAAACGACGTGCCACGTCGAGTTAAGCACGAATACGTGCATTTCACGCAGTTCTGGAGATATTACGTTTTTGAGTTCACACTCACGAACACTGGTAAAACGAAGTGTTCGAATCTAGCTTGTTTTGCTCTAAAACGACGTGCCACGTCGAGTTAAGCACGAATACGTGCATTTCACGCAGTTCTGGAGATATTACGTTTTCGAGTTCACACTCACGAACACTGGTAAAACGAAGTGTTCGAATCTAGCTTGTTTTGCTCTAAAACGACGTGCCACGTCGAGTTAAGCACGAATACGTGCATTTCACGCAGTTCTGGAGATATTACGTTTTTGAGTTCACACTCACGAACACTGGTAAAACGAAGTGTTCGAATCTAGCTTGTTTTGCTCTAAAACGACGTGCCACGTCGAGTTAAGCACGAATACATGCATTTCACGCAGTTCTGGAGATATTACGTTTTCGAGTTCACACTCACGAACACTGGTAAAACGAAGTGTTCGAATCTAGTTTGTTTTGCTCTAAAACGACGTGCCACGTCGAGTTAAGCACGAATACGTGCATTTCACGCAGTTCTGGAGATATTACGTTTTTGAGTTCACACTCACGAACACTGGTAAAACGAAGTGTTCGAATCTAGCTTGTTTTGCTCTAAAACGACGTGCCACGTCGAGTTAAGCACGAATACGTGCATTTCACGCAGTTCTGGAGATATTACGTTTTTGAGTTCACACTCACGAACACTGGTAAAACGAAGTGTTCGAATCTAGCTTGTTTTGCTCTAAAACGACGTGCCACGTCGAGTTAAGCACGAATACGTGCATTTCACGCAGTTCTGGAGATATTACGTTTTTGAGTTCACACTCACGAACACTGGTAAAACGAAGTGTTCGAATCTAGTTTGTTTTGCTCTAAAACGACGTGCCACGTCGAGTTAAGCACGAATACGTGCATTTCACGCAGTTCTGGAGATATTACGTTTTTGAGTTCACACTCACGAACACTGGTAAAACGAAGTGTTCGAATCTAGCTTGTTTTGCTCTAAAACGACGTGCCACGTCGAGTTAAGCACGAATACGTGCATTTCGCGCAGTTCTGGAGATATTACGTTTTTGAGTTCACACTCACGAACACTGGTAAAACGAAGTGTTCGAATCTAGCTTGTTTTGCTCTAAAACGACGTGCCACGTCGAGTTAAGCACGAATACGTGCATTTCACGCAGTTCTGGAGATATTACGTTTTTGAGTTCACACTCACGAACACTGGTAAAACGAAGTGTTCGAATCTAGTTTGTTTTGCTCTAAAACGACGTGCCACGTCGAGTTAAGCACGAATACGTGCATTTCACGCAGTTCTGGAGATATTACGTTTTTGAGTTCACACTCACGAACACTGGTAAAACGAAGTGTTCGAATCTAGTTTGTTTTGCTCTAAAACGACGTGCCACGTCGAGTTAAGCACGAATACGTGCATTTCACGCAGTTCTGGAGATATTACGTTTTCGAGTTCACACTCACGAACACTGGTAAAACGAAGTGTTCGAATCTAGCTTGTTTTGCTCTAAAACGACGTGCCACGTCGAGTTAAGCACGAATACGTGCATTTCACGCAGTTCTGGAGATATTACGTTTTTGAGTTCACACTCACGAACACTGGTAAAACGAAGTGTTCGAATCTAGCTTGTTTTGCTCTAAAACGACGTGCCACGTCGAGTTAAGCACGAATACGTGCATTTCACGCAGTTCTGGAGATATTACGTTTTCGAGTTCACACTCACGAACACTGGTAAAACGAAGTGTTCGAATCTAGTTTGTTTTGCTCTAAAACGACGTGCCACGTCGAGTTAAGCACGAATACATGCATTTCACGCAGTTCTGGAGATATTACGTTTTTGAGTTCACACTCACCAACACTGGTAAAACGAAGTGTTCGAATCTAGCTTGTTTTGCTCTAAAACGACGTGCCACGTCGAGTTAAGCACGAATACATGCATTTCACGCAGTTCTGGAGATATTACGTTTTTGAGTTCACACTCACGAACACTGGTAAAACGAAGTGTTCGAATCTAGTTTGTTTTGCTCTAAAACGACGTGCCACGTCGAGTTAAGCACGAATACGTGCATTTCACGCAGTTCTGGAGATATTACGTTTTTGAGTTCACACTCACGAACACTGGTAAAACGAAGTGTTCGAATCTAGTTTGTTTTGCTCTAAAACGACGTGCCACGTCGAGTTAAGCACGAATACGTGCATTTCACGCAGTTCTGGAGATATTACGTTTTTGAGTTCACACTCACGAACACTGGTAAAACGAAGTGTTCGAATCTAGCTTGTTTTGCTCTAAAACGACGTGCCACGTCGAGTTAAGCACGAATACGTGCATTTCACGCAGTTCTGGAGATATTACGTTTTCGAGTTCACACTCACGAACACTGGTAAAACGAAGTGTTCGAATCTAGTTTGTTTTGCTCTAAAACGACGTGCCACGTCGAGTTAGGCACGAATACGTGCATTTCACGCAGTTCTGGAGATATTACGTTTTCGAGTTCACACTCACGAACACTGGTAAAACGAAGTGTTCGAATCTAGCTTGTTTTGCTCTAAAACGACGTGCCACGTCGAGTTAAGCACGAATACGTGCATTTCACGCAGTTCTGGAGATATTACGTTTTTGAGTTCACACTCACGAACACTGGTAAAACGAAGTGTTCGAATCTAGCTTGTTTTGCTCTAAAACGACGTGCCACGTCGAGTTAAGCACGAATACGTGCATTTCACGCAGTTCTGGAGATATTACGTTTTCGAGTTCACACTCACGAACACTGGTAAAACGAAGTGTTCGAATCTAGTTTGTTTTGCTCTAAAACGACGTGCCACGTCGAGTTAAGCACGAATACGTGCATTTCACGCAGTTCTGGAGATATTACGTTTTTGAGTTCACACTCACGAACACTGGTAAAACGAAGTGTTCGAATCTAGCTTGTTTTGCTCTAAAACGACGTGCCACGTCGAGTTAAGCACGAATACGTGCATTTCACGCAGTTCTGGAGATATTACGTTTTCGAGTTCACACTCACGAACACTGGTAAAACGAAGTGTTCGAATCTAGTTTGTTTTGCTCTAAAACGACGTGCCACGTCGAGTTAAGCACGAATACGTGCATTTCACGCAGTTCTGGAGATATTACGTTTTCGAGTTCACACTCACGAACACTGGTAAAACGAAGTGTTCGAATCAAGCTTGTTTTGCTCTAAAACGACGTGCCACGTCGAGTTAAGCACGAATACGTGCATTTCACGCAGTTCTGGAGATATTACGTTTTCGAGTTCACACTCACGAACACTGGTAAAACGAAGTGTTCGAATCTAGCTTGTTTTGCTCTAAAACGACGTGCCACGTCGAGTTAAGCACGAATACGTGCATTTCACGCAGTTCTGGAGATATTACGTTTTTGAGTTCACACTCACGAAACACTGGTAAAACGAAGTGTTCGAATCTAGCTTGTTTTGCTCTAAAACGACGTGCCACGTCGAGTTAAGCCACGAATACGTGCATTTCACGCAGTTCTGGAGATATTACGTTTTTGAGTTCACACTCACGAACACTGGTAAAACGAAGTGTTCGAATCTAGCTTGTTTTGCTCTAAAACGACGTGCCACGTCGAGTTAAGCACGAATACGTGCATTTCACGCAGTTCTGGAGATATTACGTTTTTGAGTTCACACTCACGAACACTGGTAAAACGAAGTGTTCGAATCTAGCTTGTTTTGCTCTAAAACGACGTGCCACGTCGAGTTAAGCACGAATACGTGCATTTCACGCAGTTCTGGAGATATTACGTTTTTGAGTTCACACTCACGAACACTGGTAAAACGAAGTGTTCGAATCTAGTTTGTTTTGCTCTAAAACGACGTGCCACGTCGAGTTAAGCACGAATACGTGCATTTCACGCAGTTCTGGAGATATTACGTTTTCGAGTTCACACTCACGAACACTGGTAAAACGAAGTGTTCGAATCTAGCTTGTTTTGCTCTAAAACGACGTGCCACGTCGAGTTAAGCACGAATACGTGCATTTCACGCAGTTCTGGAGATATTACGTTTTTGAGTTCACACTCACGCACACTGGTAAAACGAAGTGTTCGAATCTAGCTTGTTTTGCTCTAAAACGACGTGCCACGTCGAGTTAAGCACGAATACATGCATTTCACGCAGTTCTGGAGGTATTACGTTTTCGAGTTCACACTCACGAACACTGGTAAAACGAAGTGTTCGAATCTAGTTTGTTTTGCTCTAAAACGACGTGCCACGTCGAGTTAAGCACGAATACGTGCATTTCACGCAGTTCTGGAGATATTACGTTTTCGAGTTCACACTCACGAACACTGGTAAAACGAAGTGTTCGAATCTAGCTTGTTTTGCTCTAAAACGACGTGCCACGTCGAGTTAAGCACGAATACGTGCATTTCACGCAGTTCTGGAGATATTACGTTTTCGAGTTCACACTCACCAACACTGGTAAAACGAAGTGTTCGAATCTAGATTGTTTTGCTCTAAAACGACGTGCCACGTCGAGTTAAGCACGAATACGTGCATTTCACGCAGTTCTGGAGATATTACGTTTTTGAGTTCACACTCACGAACACTGGTAAAACGAAGTGTTCGAATCTAGTTTGTTTTGCTCTAAAACGACGTGCCACGTCGAGTTAAGCACGAATACGTGCATTTCACGCAGTTGTGGAGATATTACGTTTTTGAGTTCACACTCACGAACACTGGTAAAACGAAGTGTTCGAATCTAGTTTGTTTTGCTCTAAAACGACGTGCCACGTCGAGTTAAGCACGAATACGTGCATTTCACGCAGTTCTGGAGATATTACGTTTTTGAGTTCACACTCACGAACACTGGTAAAACGAAGTGTTCGAATCTAGCTTGTTTTGCTCTAAAACGACGTGCCACGTCGAGTTAAGCACGAATACGTGCATTTCGCGCAGTTCTGGAGATATTACGTTTTCGAGTTCACACTCACGAACACTGGTAAAACGAAGTGTTCGAATCTAGTTTGTTTTGCTCTAAAACGACGTGCCACGTCGAGTTAAGCACGAATACGTGCATTTCACGCAGTTCTGGAGATATTACGTTTTTGAGTTCACACTCACGCACACTGGTAAAACGAAGTGTTCGAATCAAGCTTGTTTTGCTCTAAAACGACGTGCCACGTCGAGTTAAGCACGAATACGTGCATTTCACGCAGTTCTGGAGATATTACGTTTTCGAGTTCACACTCACGAACACTGGTAATACGAAGTGTTCGAATCTAGTTTGTTTTGCTCTAAAACGACGTGCCACGTCGAGTTAAGCACGAATACGTGCATTTCACGCAGTTCTGGAGATATTACGTTTTTGAGTTCACACTCACGAACACTGGTAAAACGAAGTGTTCGGTTCTAGCTTGTTTTGCTCTAAAACGACGTGCCACGTCGAGTTAAGCACGAATACGTGCATTTCACGCAGTTCTGGAGATATTACGTTTTCGAGTTCACACTCACGAACACTAGTAAAACGAAGTGTTCGAATCTAGTTTGTTTTGCTCTAAAACGACGTGCCACGTCGAGTTAAGCACGAATACGTGCATTTCACGCAGTTCTGGAGATATTACGTTTTCGAGTTCACACTCACGAACACTGGTAAAACGAAGTGTTCGAATCTAGCTTGTTTTGCTCTAAAACGACGTGCCACGTCGAGTTAAGCACGAATACGTGCATTTCACGCAGTTCTGGAGATATTACGTTTTTGAGTTCACACTCACGCACACTGGTAAAACGAAGTGTTCGAATCAAGCTTGTTTTGCTCTAAAACGACGTGCCACGTCGAGTTAAGCACGAATACATGCATTTCACGCAGTTCTGGAGATATTACGTTTTCGAGTTCACACTCACGAACACTGGTAAAACGAAGTGTTCGAATCTAGTTTGTTTTGCTCTAAAACGACGTGCCACGTCGAGTTAAGCACGAATACGTGCATTTCACGCAGTTCTGGAGATATTACGTTTTCGAGTTCACACTGACGAACACTGGTAAAACGAAGTGTTCGAATCTAGTTTGTTTTGCTCTAAAACGACGTGCCACGTCGAGTTAAGCACGAATACGTGCATTTCGCGCAGTTCTGGAGATATTACGTTTTCGAGTTCACACTCACCAACACTGGTAAAACGAAGTGTTCGAATCTAGATTGTTTTGCTCTAAAACGACGTGCCACGTCGAGTTAAGCACGAATACGTGCATTTCACGCAGTTGTGGAGATATTACGTTTTTGAGTTCACACTCACGAACACTGGTAAAACGAAGTGTTCGAATCTAGTTTGTTTTGCTCTAAAACGACGTGCCACGTCGAGTTAAGCACGAATACGTGCATTTCACGCAGTTCTGGAGATATTACGTTTTTGAGTTCACACTCACGAACACTGGTAAAACGAAGTGTTCGAATCTAGCTTGTTTTGCTCTAAAACGACGTGCCACGTCGAGTTAAGCACGAATACGTGCATTTCGCGCAGTTCTTGAGATATTACGTTTTCGAGTTCACACTCACCAACACAGGTAAAACGAAGTGTTCGAATCTAGCTTGTTTTGCTCTAAAACGACGTGCCACGTCGAGTTAAGCACGAATACGTGCATTTCACGCAGTTCTGGAGATATTACGTTTTTGAGTTCACACTCACGAACACTGGTAAAACGAAGTGTTCGAATCTAGTTTGTTTTGCTCTAAAACGACGTGCCACGTCGAGTTAAGCACGAATACGTGCATTTCACGCAGTTCTGGAGATATTACGTTTTTGAGTTCACACTCACGAACACTGGTAAAACGAAGTGTTCGAATCTAGCTTGTTTTGCTCTAAAACGACATGCCACGTCGAGTTAAGCACGAATACGTGCATTTCGCGCAGTTCTGGAGATATTACGTTTTCGAGTTCACACTCACGAACACTGGTAAAACGAAGTGTTCGAATCTAGTTTGTTTTGCTCTAAAACGACGTGCCACGTCGAGTTAGGCACGAATACGTGCATTTCACGCAGTTCTGGAGATATTACGTTTTCGCGTTCACACTCACGAACACTGGTAAAACGAAGTGTTCGAATCTAGCTTGTTTTGCTCTAAAACGACGTGCCACGTCGAGTTAAGCACGAATACGTGCATTTCACGCAGTTGTGGAGATATTACGTTTTTGAGTTCACACTCACGAACACTGGTAAAACGAAGTGTTCGAATCTAGTTTGTTTTGCTCTAAAACGACGTGCCACGTCGAGTTAAGCACGAATACGTGCATTTCACGCAGTTCTGGAGATATTACGTTTTTGAATTCACACTCACGAACACTGGTAAAACGAAGTGTTCGAATCTAGCTTGTTTTGCTCTAAAACGACGTGCCACGTCGAGTTAAGCACGAATACGTGCATTTCGCGCAGTTCTGGAGATATTACGTTTTCGAGTTCACACTCACGAACACTGGTAAAACGAAGTGTTCGAATCTAGTTTGTTTTGCTCTAAAACGACGTGCCACGTCGAGTTAAGCACGAATACATGCATTTCACGCAGTTCTGGAGATATTACGTTTTCGGGTTCACACTCACGAACACTGGTAAAACGAAGTGTTCGAATCTAGCTTGTTTTGCTCTAAAACGACGTGCCACGTCGAGTTAAGCACGAATACGTGCATTTCACGCAGTTCTGGAGATATTACGTTTTAGAGTTCACACACGAACACTGGTAAAACGAAGTGTTCGAATCTAGCTTGTTTTGCTCTAGAACGACGTGCCACGTCGAGTTAAGCACGAATACGTGCATTTCGCGCAGTTCTGGAGATATTACGTTTTTGAGTTCACACTCACGCACACTTGTAAAACAAAGTGTTCGAATCAAGCTGTTTTGCTCTAAAACGACGTGCCACGTCGAGTTAAGCACGAATACGTGCATTTCACGCAGTTCTGGAGATATTACGTTTTTGAGTTCACACTCACGCACACTGGTAAAACTAAGTGTTCGAATCAAGCTTGTTTTGCTCTAAAACGACGTGCCACGTCGAGTTAAGCACGAATACATGGATTTCACGCAGTTCTGGAGGATATTACGTTTTTGAGTTTCACACTCACGAACACTGGTAAAACGAAGTGTTCGAATCTAGCTTGTTTTGCTCTAAAACGACGTGCCACGTCGAGTTAAGCACGAATACGTTGCATTTCGCGCAGTTCTGGAGATATTACGTTTTTGAGTTCACACTCACGAACACTGGTAAAACGAAGTGTTCGAATCTAGTTTGTTTTGCTCTAAACGACGTGCCACGTCGAGTTAAGCACGAATACGTGCATTTCACGCAGTTCTGGAGATATTACGTTTTTTGAGTTCACACTCACGAACACTGGTAAAAACGAAGTGTTCGAATCTAGTTTGTTTTGCTCTAGAACGACGTGCCACGTCGAGTTAAGCACGAATACGTGCATTTCACGCAGTTCTGGAGATATTACGTTTTCGAGTTCACACTCACGAACACTGGTAAAACGAAGTGTTCGAATCTAGTTTGTTTTGCTCTAAAACGGACGTGCCACGTCGAGTTAAGCACGAATACGTGCATTTCACGCAGTTCTGGAGATATTACGTTTTCGAGTTCACACTCACGAACACTGGTAAAACGAAGTGTTCGAATCTAACTTGTCTTTGCTCTAAAACGACGTGCCACGTCGAGTTAAGCACGAATACGTGCATTTCACGCAGTTCTGGAGATGTTACGTTTTTGAGTTCACACTCACGCACACTGGTAAAACGAAGTGTTCGAATCAAGCTTGTTTTGCTCTAAAACGGCGTGCCACGTCGAGTTAAGCACGAATACGTGCATTTCACGCAGTTCTGGAGATATTACGTTTTCGAGTTCACACTCACGAACACTGGTAAAACGAAGTGTTCGAATCTAGTTTGTTTTGCTCTAAAACGACGTGCCACGTCGAGTTAAGCACGAATACGTGCATTTCACGCAGTTCTGGAGATATTACGTTTTCGAGTTCACACTCACGAACACTGGTAAAACGAAGTGTTCGAATCTAGCTTGTTTTGCTCTAAAACGACGTGCCACGTCGAGTTAAGCACGAATACGTGCATTTCGCGCAGTTCTGGAGATATTACGTTTTTGAGTTCACACTCACGGACACTGGTAAAACGAAGTGTTCGAATCTAGCTTGTTTTGCTCTAAAACGACGTGCCACGTCGAGTTAAGCACGAATACATGCATTTCACGCAGTTCTGGAGATATTACGTTTTCGAGTTCACACTCACGAACACTGGTAAAACGAAGTGTTCGAATCTAGTTTGTTTTGCTCTAAAACGACGTGCCACGTCGAGTTAAGCACGAATACGTGCATTTCACGCAGTTCTGGAGATATTACGTTTTCGAGTTCACACTCACGAACACTGGTAAAACGAAGTGTTCGAATCTAGCTTGTTTTGCTCTAAAACGACGTGCCACGTCGAGTTAAGCACGAATACGTGCATTTCACGCAGTTCTGGAGATATTACGTTTTTGAGTTCACACTCACGCACACTGGTAAAACGAAGTGTTCGAATCAAGCTTGTTTTGCTCTAAAACGACGTGCCACGTCGAGTTAAGCACGAATACGTGCATTTCACGCAGTTCTGGAGATATTACAATTTAGAGTTCACACTCACGAACACTGGTAAAACGAAGTGTTCGAATCTAGCTTGTTTTGCTCTAAAACGACGTGCCACGTCGAGTTAAGCACGAATACGTGCATTTCACGCAGTTCTGGAGATATTACGTTTTTGAGTTCACACTCACGAACACTGGTAAAACGAAGTGTTCGAATCTACCTTGTTTTGCTCTAAAACGACGTGCCACGTCGAGTTAAGCACGAATACGTGCATTTCGCGCAGTTCTGGAGATATTACGTTTTTGAGTTCACACTCACGAACACTGGTAAAACGAAGTGTTCGAATCTAGCTTGTTTTGCTCTAAAACGACGTGCCACGTCGAGTTAAGCACGAATACGTGCATTTCACGCAGTTCTGGAGATATTACGTTTTTGAGTTCACACTCACGAACACTGGTAAAACGAAGTGTTCGAATCTAGTTTGTTTTGCTCTAAAACGACGTGCCACGTCGAGTTAAGCACGAATACGTGCATTTCACGCAGTTCTGGAGATATTACGTTTTTGAGTTCACACTCACGAACACTGGTAAAACGAAGTGTTCGAATCTAGTTTGTTTTGCTCTAAAACGACGTGCCACGTCGAGTTAAGCCACGAATACGTGCATTTCACGCAGTTCTGGAGATATTACGTTTTTGAGTTCACACTCACGAACACTGGTAAAACGAAGGGTTCGAATCTAGCTTGTTTTGCTCTAAAACGACGTGCCACGTCGAGTTAAGCACGAATACGTGCGTTTCGCGCAGTTCTGGAGATATTACGTTTTTGAGTTCACACTCACGGACACTGGTAAAACGAAGTGTTCGAATCTAGCTTGTTTTGCTCTAAAACGACGTGCCACGTCGAGTTAAGCACGAATACATGCATTTCACGCAGTTCTGGAGATATTACGTTTTCGAGTTCACACTCACGAACACTGGGTAAAACGAAGTGTTCGAATCTAGTTTGTTTTGCTCTAAAACGACGTGCCACGTCGAGTTAAGCACGAATACGTGCATTTCACGCAGTTCTGGAGATATTACGTTTTCGGGTTCACACTCACGAACACTGGTAAAACGAAGTGTTCGAATCTAGCTTGTTTTGCTCTAAAACGACGTGCCACGTCGAGTTAAGCACGAATACGTGCATTTCACGCAGTTCTGGAGATATTACGTTTTAGAGTTCACACTCACGAACACTGGTAAAACGAAGTGTTCGAATCTAGCTTGTTTTGCTCTAGAACGACGTGCCACGTCGAGTTAAGCACGAATACGTGCATTTCGCGCAGTTCTGGAGATATTACGTTTTTGAGTTCACACTCACGAACACTGGTAAAACGAAGTGTTCGAATCTAGTTTGTTTTGCTCTAAAACGACGTGCCACGTCGAGTTAAGCACGAATACGTGCATTTCACGCAGTTCTGGAGATATTACGTTTTTGAGTTCACACTCACGAACACTGGTAAAACGAAGTGTTCGAATCTAGTTTGTTTTGCTCTAAAAACGACGTGCCACGTCGAGTTAAGCACGAATACGTGCATTTCACGCAGTTCTGGAGATATTACGTTTTCGAGTTCACACTCACGAACACTGGTAAAACGAAGGGTTCGAATCTAGCTTGTTTTGCTCTAAAACGACGTGCCACGTCGAGTTAAGCACGAATACGTGCATTTCGCGCAGTTCTGGAGATATTACGTTTTTGAGTTCACACTCACGGACACTGGTAAAACGAAGTGTTCGAATCTAGCTTGTTTTGCTCTAAAACGACGTGCCACGTCGAGTTAAGCACGAATACATGCATTTCACGCAGTTCTGGAGATATTACGTTTTCGAGTTCACACTCACGAACACTGGTAAAACGAAGTGTTCGAATCTAGTTTGTTTTGCTCTAAAACGACGTGCCACGTCGAGTTAAGCACGAATACGTGCATTTCACGCAGTTCTGGAGATATTACGTTTTCGGGTTCACACTCACGAACACTGGTAAAACGAAGTGTTCGAATCTAGCTTGTTTTGCTCTAAAACGACGTGCCACGTCGAGTTAAGCACGAATACGTGTATTTCACGCAGTTCTGGAGATATTACGTTTTTGAGTTCACACTCACGCACACTGGTAAAACGAAGTGTTCGAATCAAGCTTGTTTTGCTCTAAAACGACGTGCCACGTCGAGTTAAGCACGAATACGTGCATTTCACGCAGTTCTGGAGATATTACAATTTAGAATAAACAGATTCACAAACAGCGCTACGGAACAAGGACAGAAGGAACACGAAAAACACAGGACGGGCGCTGACTACCAACTCTTTATTGCGTGAAAAACCAGCACAGATTTATACTATTTCCTGGACCACGTGATGCACTGTCAGCCACGGGACACAGCGAAGGAACGCTTCACACGTTTGGGGAGTCATCACACAGCTCGACAGAACTCATAAAACGTGCATGCACTATCAAAAAATATAGCAATACCAAGCTAATGATAAAGGGACTAACAGATACAAAGATGTGCATGGACCAGCTACAGCCAATGACAACTGCAGCTCAGATAGGCGCCCGTCCTGTGTTTTTCGTGTTCCTTCTGTCCTTGTTCCGTAGCGCTGTTTGTGAATCTGTTTATTAAGCATGAACCAACTAGCCCACACCAGAATCCTCTTACAATTTAGAGTTCACACTCACGAACACTGGTAAAACGAAGTGTTCGAATCTAGCTTGTTTTGCTCTAAAACGACGTGCCACGTCGAGTTAAGCAGGCATACGTGCATTTCACGCAGTTCTGGAGATATTACGTTTTTGAGTTCACACTCACGAACACTGGTAAAACGAAGTGTTCGAATCTAGCTTGTTTTGCTCTAAAACGACGTGCCACGTCGAGTTAAGCACGAATACGTGCATTTCACGCAGTTCTGGAGATATTACGTTTTTGAGTTCACACTCACGAACACTGGTAAAACGAAGTGTTCGAATCTAGCTTGTTTTTGCTCTAAAACGACGTGCCACGTCGAGTTAAGCACGAATACGTGCATTTCACGCAGTTCTGGAGATATTACGTTTTAGAGTTCACACTCACGAACACTGGTAAAACAAAGTGTTCGAATCTAGCTTGTTTTGCTCTAGAACGACGTGCCACGTCGAGTTAAGCACGAATACGTGCATTTCGCGCAGTTCTGGAGATATTACGTTTTTGAGTTCACACTCACGAACACTGGTAAAACGAAGTGTTCGAATCTAGCTTGTTTTGCTCTAAAACGACGTGCCACGTCGAGTTAAGCACGAATACGTGCATTTCACGCAGTTCTGGAGATATTACGTTTTTGAGTTCACACTCACGAACACTGGTAAAACGAAGTGTTCGAATCTAGTTTGTTTTGCTCTAAAACGACGTGCCACGTCGAGTTAAGCACGAATACGTGCATTTCACGCAGTTCTGGAGATATTACGTTTTTGAGTTCACACTCACAAACACTGGTAAAACGAAGTGTTCGAATCTAGTTTGTTTTGCTCTAAAACGACGTGCCACGTCGAGTTAAGCACGAATACGTGCATTTCACGCAGTTCTGGAGATATTACGTTTTCGAGTTCACACTCACGAACACTGGTAAAACGAAGTGTTCGAATCTAGCTTGTTTTGCTCTAAAACGACGTGCCACGTCGAGTTAAGCACGAATACGTGCATTTCACGCAGTTCTGGAGATATTACGTTTTTGAGTTCACACTCACGCACACTGGTAAAACGAAGTGTTCGAATCAAGCTTGTTTTGCTCTAAAACGACGTGCCACGTCGAGTTAAGCACGAATACGTGCATTTCACGCAGTTCTGGAGATATTACGTTTTCGAGTTCACACTCACGAACACTGGTAAAACGAAGTGTTCGAATCTAGTTTGTTTTGCTCTAAAACGACGTGCCACGTCGAGTTAAGCACGAATACGTGCATTTCACGCAGTTCTGGAGATATTACGTTTTCGAGTTCACACTCAAGAACACTGGTAAAACGAAGTGTTCGAATCTAGCTTGTTTTGCTCTAAAACGGCGTGCCACGTCGAGTTAAGCACGAATACGTGCATTTCGCGCAGTTCTGGAGATATTACGTTTTTGAGTTCACACTCACGGACACTGGTAAAACGAAGTGTTTGCCACACTGGTAAAACGAAGTGTTCGAATCTAGTTTGTTTTGCTCTAAAACGACGTGCCACGTCGAGTTAAGCACGAATACGTGCATTTCACGCAGTTCTGGAGATATTACGTTTTCGAGTTCACACTCACGAACACTGGTAAAACGAAGTGTTCGAATCTAGCTTGTTTTGCTCTAAAACGACGTGCCACGTCGAGTTAAGCACGAATACGTGCATTTCACGCAGTTCTGGAGATATTACGTTTTTGAGTTCACACTCACGAACACTGGTAAAACGAAGTGTTCGAATCTAGCTTGTTTTGCTCTAAAACGACGTGCCACGTCGAGTTAAGCACGAATACGTGCATTTCGCGCAGTTCTGGAGATATTACGTTTTTGAGTTCACACTCACGGACACTGGTAAAACGAAGTGTTCGAATCTAGCTTGTTTTGCTCTAAAACGACGTGCCACGTCGAGTTAAGCACGAATACATGCATTTCACGCAGTTCTGGAGATATTACGTTTTCGAGTTCACACTCACGAACACTGGTAAAACGAAGTGTTCGAATCTAGTTTGTTTTGCTCTAAAACGACGTGCCACGTCGAGTTAAGCACGAATACGTGCATTTCACGCAGTTCTGGAGATATTACGTTTTCGAGTTCACACTCACGAACACTGGTAAAACGAAGTGTTCGAATCTAGTTTGTTTTGCTCTAAAACGACGTGCCACGTCGAGTTAAGCACGAATACGTGCATTTCACGCAGTTCTGGAGATATTACGTTTTTGAGTTCACACTCACGAACACTGGTAAAACGAAGTGTTCGAATCTAGCTTGTTTTGCTCTAAAACGACGTGCCACGTCGAGTTAAGCACGAATACGTGCATTTCGCGCAGTTCTGGAGATATTACGTTTTTGAGTTCACACTCACGGACACTGGTAAAACGAAGTGTTCGAATCTAGCTTGTTTTGCTCTAAAACGACGTGCCACGTCGAGTTAAGCACGAATACATGCATTTCACGCAGTTCTGGAGATATTACGTTTTCGAGTTCACACTCACGAACACTGGTAAAACGAAGTGTTCGAATCTAGTTTGTTTTGCTCTAAAACGACGTGCCACGTCGAGTTAAGCACGAATACGTGCATTTCACGCAGTTCTGGAGATATTACGTTTTCGGGTTCACACTCACGAACACTGGTAAAACGAAGTGTTCGAATCTAGCTTGTTTTGCTCTAAAACGACGTGCCACGTCGAGTTAAGCACGAATACGTGCATTTCACGCAGTTCTGGAGATATTACGTTTTAGAGTTCACACTCACGAACACTGGTTAAAACGAAGTGTTCGAATCTAGCTTGTTTTGCTCTAGAACGACGTGCCACGTCGAGTTAAGCACGAATACGTGCATTTCGCGCAGTTCTGGAGATATTACGTTTTTGAGTTCACACTCACGAACACTGGTAAAACGAAGTGTTCGAATCTAGTTTGTTTTGCTCTAAAACGACGTGCCACGTCGAGTTAAGCACGAATACGTGCATTTCACGCAGTTCTGGAGATATTACGTTTTTGAGTTCACACTCACGAACACTGGTAAAACGAAGTGTTCGAATCTAGTTTGGTTTGCTCTAAAACGACGTGCCACGTCGAGTTAAGCACGAATACGTGCATTTCACGCAGTTCTGGAGATATTACGTTTTCGAGTTCACACTCACGAACACTGGTAAAACGAAGGGTTCGAATCTAGCTTGTTTTGCTCTAAAACGACGTGCCACGTCGAGTTAAGCACGAATACGTGCATTTCGCGCAGTTCTGGAGATATTACGTTTTTGAGTTCACACTCACGGACACTGGTAAAACGAAGTGTTCGAATCTAGCTTGTTTTGCTCTAAAACGACGTGCCACGTCGAGTTAAGCACGAATACATGCATTTCACGCAGTTCTGGAGATATTACGTTTTCGAGTTCACACTCACGAACACTGGTAAAACGAAGTGTTCGAATCTAGTTTGTTTTGCTCTAAAACGACGTGCCACGTCGAGTTAAGCACGAATACGTGCATTTCACGCAGTTCTGGAGATATTACGTTTTCGGGTTCACACTCACGAACACTGGTAAAACGAAGTGTTCGAATCTAGCTTGTTTTGCTCTAAAACGACGTGCCACGTCGAGTTAAGCACGAATACGTGCATTTCACGCAGTTCTGGAGATATTACGTTTTTGAGTTCACACTCACGCACACTGGTAAAACGAAGTGTTCGAATCAAGCTTGTTTTGCTCTAAAACGACGTGCCACGTCGAGTTAAGCACGAATACGTGCATTTCACGCAGTTCTGGAGATATTACAATTTAGAGTTCACACTCACGAACACTGGTAAAACGAAGTGTTCGAATCTAGCTTGTTTTGCTCTAAAACGACGTGCCACGTCGAGTTAAGCAGGCATACGTGCATTTCACGCAGTTCTGGAGATATTACGTTTTTGAGTTCACACTCACGAACACTGGTAAAACGAAGTGTTCGAATCTAGCTTGTTTTGCTCTAAAACGACGTGCCACGTCGAGTTAAGCACGAATACGTGCATTTCACGCAGTTCTGGAGATATTACGTTTTAGAGTTCACACTCACGAACACTGGTAAAACAAAGTGTTCGAATCTAGCTTGTTTTGCTCTAGAACGACGTGCCACGTCGAGTTAAGCACGAATACGTGCATTTCGCGCAGTTCTGGAGATATTACGTTTTTGAGTTCACACTCACGAACACTGGTAAAACGAAGTGTTCGAATCTAGCTTGTTTTGCTCTAAAACGACGTGCCACGTCGAGTTAAGCACGAATACGTGCATTTCACGCAGTTCTGGAGATATTACGTTTTCGAGTTCACACTCACGAACACTGGTAAAACGAAGTGTTTGCCACACTGGTAAAACGAAGTGTTCGAATCTAGTTTGTTTTGCTCTAAAACGACGTGCCACGTCGAGTTAAGCACGAATACGTGCATTTCACGCAGTTCTGGAGATATTACGTTTTCGAGTTCACACTCACGAACACTGGTAAAACGAAGTGTTCGAATCTAGCTTGTTTTGCTCTAAAACGACGTGCCACGTCGAGTTAAGCACGAATACGTGCATTTCACGCAGTTCTGGAGATATTACGTTTTTGAGTTCACACTCACGCACACTGGTAAAACGAAGTGTTCGAATCAAGCTTGTTTTGCTCTAAAACGACGTGCCACGTCGAGTTAAGCACGAATACGTGCATTTCACGCAGTTCTGGAGATATTACAATTTAGAGTTCACACTCACGAACACTGGTAAAACGAAGTGTTCGAATCTAGCTTGTTTTGCTCTAAAACGACGTGCCACGTCGAGTTAAGCACGAATACGTGCATTTCACGCAGTTCTGGAGATATTACGTTTTTGAGTTCACACTCACGAACACTGGTAAAACGAAGTGTTCGAATCTAGCTTGTTTTGCTCTAAAACGACGTGCCACGTCGAGTTAAGCACGAATACGTGCATTTCACGCAGTTCTGGAGATATTACGTTTTTGAGTTCACACTCACGAACACTGGTAAAACGAAGTGTTCGAATCTAGCTTGTTTTGCTCTAAAACGACGTGCCACGTCGAGTTAAGCACGAATACGTGCATTTCACGCAGTTCTGGAGATATTAAGTTTTAGAGTTCACACTCACGAACACTGGTAAAACGAAGTGTTCGAATCTAGCTTGTTTTGCTCTAGAACGACGTGCCACGTCGAGTTAAGCACGAATACGTGCATTTCGCGCAGTTCTGGAGATATTACGTTTTTGAGTTCACACTCACGAACACTGGTAAAACGAAGTGTTCGAATCTAGCTTGTTTTGCTCTAAAACGACGTGCCACGTCGAGTTAAGCACGAATACGTGCATTTCACGCAGTTCTCGAGATATTACGTTTTTGAGTTCACACTCACGAACACTGGTAAAACGAAGTGTTCGAATCTAGTTTGTTTTGCTCTAAAACGACGTGCCACGTCGAGTTAAGCACGAATACGTGCATTTCACGCAGTTCTGGAGATATTACGTTTTTGAGTTCACACTCACGAACACTGGTAAAACGAAGTGTTCGAATCTAGTTTGTTTTGCTCTAAAACGACGTGCCACGTCGAGTTAAGCACGAATACGTGCATTTCACGCAGTTCTGGAGATATTACGTTTTCGAGTTCACACTCACGAACACTGGTAAAACGAAGTGTTCGAATCTAGTTTGTTTTGCTCTAAAACGACGTGCCACGTCGAGTTAAGCACGAATACGTGCATTTCACGCAGTTCTGGAGATATTACGTTTTCGAGTTCACACTCACGAACACTGGTAAAACGAAGTGTTCGAATCTAGCTTGTTTTGCTCTAAAACGACGTGCCACGTCGAGTTAAGCACGAATACGTGCATTTCACGCAGTTCTGGAGATATTACGTTTTTGAGTTCACACTCACGCACACTGGTAAAACGAAGTGTTCGAATCAAGCTTGTTTTGCTCTAAAACGACGTGCCACGTCGAGTTAAGCACGAATACGTGCATTTCACGCAGTTCTGGAGATATTACGTTTTCGAGTTCACACTCACGAACACTGGTAAAACGAAGTGTTCGAATCTAGTTTGTTTTGCTCTAAAACGACGTGCCACGTCGAGTTAAGCACGAATACGTGCATTTCACGCAGTTATGGAGATATTACGTTTTCGAGTTCACACTCACGAACACTGGTAAAACGAAGTGTTCGAATCTAGTTTGTTTTGCTCTAAAACGACGTGCCACGTCGAGTTAAGCACGAATACGTGCATTTCACGCAGTTCTGGAGATATTACGTTTTCGAGTTCACACTCACGAACACTGGTAAAACGAAGTGTTCGAATCTAGCTTGTTTTGCTCTAAAACGACGTGCCACGTCGAGTTAAGCACGAATACGTGCATTTCACGCAGTTCTGGAGATATTACGTTTTTGAGTTCACACTCACGCACACTGGTAAAACGAAGTGTTCGAATCAAGCTTGTTTTGCTCTAAAACGACGTGCCACGTCGAGTTAAGCACGAATACGTGCATTTCACGCAGTTCTGGAGATATTACAATTTAGAGTTCACACTCACGAACACTGGTAAAACGAAGTGTTCGAATCTAGCTTGTTTTGCTCTAAAACGACGTGCCACGTCGAGTTAAGCACGAATACGTGCATTTCACGCAGTTCTGGAGATATTACGTTTTTGAGTTCACACTCACGAACACTGGTAAAACGAAGTGTTCGAATCTAGCTTGTTTTGCTCTAAAACGACGTGCCACGTCGAGTTATGCACGAATACGTGCATTTCACGCAGTTCTGGAGATATTAAGTTTTAGAGTTCACACTCACGAACACTGGTAAAACGAAGTGTTCGAATCTAGCTTGTTTTGCTCTAGAACGACGTGCCACGTCGAGTTAAGCACGAATACGTGCATTTCGCGCAGTTCTGGAGATATTACGTTTTTGAGTTCACACTCACGAACACTGGTAAAACGAAGTGTTCGAATCTAGCTTGTTTTGCTCTAAAACGACGTGCCACGTCGAGTTAAGCACGAATACGTGCATTTCACGCAGTTCTCGAGATATTACGTTTTTGAGTTCACACTCACGAACACTGGTAAAACGAAGTGTTCGAATCTAGTTTGTTTTGCTCTAAAACGACGTGCCACGTCGAGTTAAGCACGAATACGTGCATTTCACGCAGTTCTGAAGATATTACGTTTTTGAGTTCACACTCACGAACACTGGTAAAACGAAGTGTTCGAATCTAGTTTGTTTTGCTCTAAAACGACGTGCCACGTCGAGTTAAGCACGAATACGTGCATTTCACGCAGTTCTGGAGATATTACGTTTTCGAGTTCACACTCACGAACACTGGTAAAACGAAGTGTTCGAATCTAGTTTGTTTTGCTCTAAAACGACGTGCCACGTAGAGTTAAGCACGAATACGTGCATTTCACGCAGTTCTGGAGATATTACGTTTTCGAGTTCACACTCACGAACACTGGTAAAACGAAGTGTTCGAATCTAGCTTGTTTTGCTCTAAAACGACGTGCCACGTCGAGTTAAGCACGAATACGTGCATTTCACGCAGTTCTGGAGATATTACGTTTTTGAGTTCACACTCACGCACACTGGTAAAACGAAGTGTTCGAATCAAGCTTGTTTTGCTCTAAAACGACGTGCCACGTCGAGTTAAGCATTTCACGCAGTTCTGGAGATATTACGTTTTCGAGTTCACACTCACGAACACTGGTAAAACGAAGTGTTCGAATCTAGTTTGTTTTGCTCTAAAACGACGTGCCACGTCGAGTTAAGCACGAATACGTGCATTTCACGCAGTTATGGAGATATTACGTTTTCGAGTTCACACTCACGAACACTGGTAAAACGAAGTGTTCGAATCTAGTTTGTTTTGCTCTAAAACGACGTGCATTTCACGTGCATTTCACGCAGTTCTGGAGATATTACGTTTTTGAGTTCACACTCACGAACACTGGTAAAACGAAGTGTTCGAATCTAGCTTGTTTTGCTCTAAAACGACGTGCCACGTCGAGTTAAGCACGAATACGTGCATTTCACGCAGTTCTGGAGATATTACGTTTTTGAGTTCACACTCACGAACACTGGTAAAACGAAGTGTTCGAACAGTGGTAAAACGAAGTGTTCGAATCTAGCTTGTTTTGCCCTGAAACGACGTGCCACGTCGAGTTAAGCACGAATACGTGCATTTCACGCAGTTCTGGAGATATTACGTTTTTGAGTTCACACTCACGAACACTGGTAAAACGAAGTGTTCGAATCTAGTTTGTTTTGCTCTAAAACGACGTGCCACGTCGAGTTAAGCACGAATACGTGCATTTCACGCAGTTCTGGAGATATTACGTTTTTGAGTTCACACTCACGAACACTGGTAAAACGAAGTGTTCGAATCTAGTTTGTTTTGCTCTAAAACGACGTGCCACGTCGAGTTAAGCACGAATACGTGCATTTCACGCAGTTCTGGAGATATTACGTTTTTGAGTTCACACTCACGAACACTGGTAAAACGAAGTGTTCGAATCTAGTTTGTTTTGCTCTAAAACGACGTGCCACGTCGAGTTAAGCACGAATTCACGCATTTCACGCAGTTCTGGAGATATTACGTTTTCGAGTTCGCACTCACGAACACTGGTAAAACGAAGTGTTCGAATCTAGTTTGTTTTGCTCTAAAACGACGTGCCACGTCGAGTTAAGCACGAATACGTGCATTTCACGCAGTTCTGGAGATATTACGTTTTTGAGTTCACACTCACGAACACTGGTAAAACGAAGTGTTCGAATCTAGTTTGTTTTGCTCTAGAACGACGTGCCACGTCGAGTTAAGCACGAATACGTGCATTTCGCGCAGTTCTGGAGATATTCCGTTTTTGAGTTCACACTCACGCACACTGGTAAAACGAAGTGTTCGAATCAAGCTTGTTTTGCTCTAAAACGACGTGCCACGTCGAGTTAAGCACGAATACATGCATTTCACGCAGTTCTGGAGATATTACGTTTTTGAGTTCACACTCACGAACACTGGTAAAACGAAGTGTTCGAATCTAGCTTGTTTTGATCTAAAACGACGTGCCACGTCGAGTTAAGCACGAATACGTGCATTTCACGCAGTTCTGGAGATATTACGTTTTTGAGTTCACACTCACGAACACTGGTAAAACGAATTGTTCGAATCTAGCTTGTTTTGCTCTAAAACGACGTGCCACGTCGAGTTAAGCACGAATACGTGCATTTTACGCAGTTCTGGAGATATTACGTTTTTGAGTTCACACTCACGAACACTGGTAAAACGAAGTGTTCGAATCTAGTTTGTTTTGCTCTAAAACGACGTGCCACGTCGAGTTAAGCACGAATACGTGCATTTCACGCAGTTCTGGAGATATTACGTTTTTGAGTTCACACTCACGAACACTGGTAAAACGAAGTGTTCGAATCAAGCTTGTTTTGCTCTAAAACGACGTGCCACGTCGAGTTAAGCACGAATACGTGCATTTCACGCAGTTCTGGAGATATTACGTTTTTGAGTTCACACTCACGAACACTGGTAAAACGAAGTGTTCGAATCTAGCTTGTTTTGCTCTAAAACGACATGCCACGTCGAGTTAAGCACGAATACGTGCATTTCACGCAGTTCTGGAGATATTACGTTTTTGAGTTCACACTCACGAACACTGGTAAAACGAAGTGTTCGAATCTAGCTTGTTTTGCCCTGAAACGACGTGCCACGTCGAGTTAAGCACGAATACGTGCATTTCACGCAGTTCTGGAGATATTACGTTTTTGAGTTCACACTCACGAACACTGGTAAAACGAAGTGTTCGAATCTAGTTTGTTTTGCTCTAAAACGACGTGCCACGTCGAGTTAAGCACGAATACGTGCATTTCACGCAGTTCTGGAGATATTACGTTTTTGAGTTCACACTCACGAACACTGGTAAAACGAAGTGTTCGAATCTAGTTTGTTTTGCTCTAAAACGACGTGCCACGTCGAGTTAAGCACGAATACGTGCATTTCACGCAGTTCTGGAGATATTACGTTTTTGAGTTCACACTCATGAACACTGGTAAAACGAAGTGTTCGAATCTAGTTTGTTTTGCTCTAAAACGACGTGCCACGTCGAGTTAAGCACGAATACGTGCATTTCACGCAGTTCTGGAGATATTACGTTTTCGAGTTCGCACTCACGAACACTGGTAAAACGAAGCGTTCGAATCTAGTTTGTTTTGCTCTAAAACGACGTGCCACGTCGAGTTAAGCACGAATACGTGCATTTCACGCAGTTCTGGAGATATTACGTTTTTGAGTTCACACTCACGAACACTGGTAAAACGAAGTGTTCGAATCTAGTTTGTTTTGCTCTAGAACGACGTGCCACGTCGAGTTAAGCACGAATACGTGCATTTCGCGCAGTTCTGGAGATATTGCGTTTTTGAGTTCACACTCACGCACACTGGTAAAACGAAGTGTTCGAATCAAGCTTGTTTTGCTCTAAAACGACGTGCCACGTCGAGTTAAGCACGAATACATGCATTTCACGCAGTTCTGGAGATATTACGTTTTTGAGTTCACACTCACGAACACTGGTAAAACGAAGTGTTCGAATCTAGCTTGTTTTGATCTAAAACGACGTGCCACGTCGAGTTAAGCACGAATACGTGCATTTCACGCAGTTCTGGAGATATTACGTTTTTGAGTTCACACTCACGAACACTGGTAAAACGAATTGTTCGAATCTAGCTTGTTTTGCTCTAAAACGACGTGCCACGTCGAGTTAAGCACGAATACGTGCATTTTACGCAGTTCTGGAGATATTACGTTTTTGAGTTCACACTCCCGAACACTGGTAAAACGAAGTGTTCGAATCTAGTTTGTTTTGCTCTAAAACGACGTGCCACGTCGAGTTAAGCACGAATTCACGCATTTCACGCAGTTCTGGAGATATTACGTTTTCGAGTTCGCACTCACGAACACTGGTAAAACGAAGTGTTCGAATCTAGTTTGTTTTGCTCTAAAACGACGTGCCACGTCGAGTTAAGCACGAATACGTGCATTTCACGCAGTTCTGGAGATATTACGTTTTTGAGTTCACACTCACGAACACTGGTAAAACGAAGTGTTCGAATCTAGTTTGTTTTGCTCTAGAACGACGTGCCACGTCGAGTTAAGCACGAATACGTGCATTTCGCGCAGTTCTGGAGATATTCCGTTTTTGAGTTCACACTCACGCACACTGGTAAAACGAAGTGTTCGAATCAAGCTTGTTTTGCTCTAAAACGACGTGCCACGTCGAGTTAAGCACGAATACATGCATTTCACGCAGTTCTGGAGATATTACGTTTTTGAGTTCACACTCACGAACACTGGTAAAACGAAGTGTTCGAATCTAGCTTGTTTTGATCTAAAACGACGTGCCACGTCGAGTTAAGCACGAATACGTGCATTTCACGCAGTTCTGGAGATATTACGTTTTTGAGTTCACACTCACGAACACTGGTAAAACGAATTGTTCGAATCTAGCTTGTTTTGCTCTAAAACGACGTGCCACGTCGAGTTAAGCACGAATACGTGCATTTTACGCAGTTCTGGAGATATTACGTTTTTGAGTTCACACTCACGAACACTGGTAAAACGAAGTGTTCGAATCTAGTTTGTTTTGCTCTAAAACGACGTGCCACGTCGAGTTAAGCACGAATACGTGCATTTCACGCAGTTCTGGAGATATTACGTTTTTGAGTTCACACTCACGAACACTGGTAAAACGAAGTGTTCGATTCAAGCTTGTTTTGCTCTAAAACGACGTGCCACGTCGAGTTAAGCACGAATACGTGCATTTCACGCAGTTCTGGAGATATTACGTTTTTGAGTTCACACTCACGAACACTGGTAAAACGAAGTGTTCGAATCTAGCTTGTTTTGCTCTAAAACGACGTGCCACGTCGAGTTAAGCACGAATACGTGCATTTCACGCAGTTCTGGAGATATTACGTTTTTGAGTTCACACTCACGAACACTGGTAAAACGAAGTGTTCGAATCTAGCTTGTTTTGCCCTGAAACGACGTGCCACGTCGAGTTAAGCACGAATACGTGCATTTCACGCAGTTCTGGAGATATTACGTTTTTGAGTTCACACTCACGAACACTGGTAAAACGAAGTGTTCGAATCTAGTTTGTTTTGCTCTAAAACGACGTGCCACGTCGAGTTAAGCACGAATACGTGCATTTCACGCAGTTCTGGAGATATTACGTTTTTGAGTTCACACTCACGAACACTGGTAAAACGAAGTGTTCGAATCTAGTTTGTTTTGCTCTAAAACGACGTGCCACGTCGAGTTAAGCACGAATACGTGCATTTCACGCAGTTCTGGAGATATTACGTTTTTGAGTTCACACTCATGAACACTGGTAAAACGAAGTGTTCGAATCTAGTTTGTTTTGCTCTAAAACGACGTGCCACGTCGAGTTAAGCACGAATACGTGCATTTCACGCAGTTCTGGAGATATTACGTTTTCGAGTTCGCACTCACGAACACTGGTAAAACGAAGTGTTCGAATCTAGTTTGTTTTGCTCTAAAACGACGTGCCACGTCGAGTTAAGCACGAATACGTGCATTTCACGCAGTTCTGGAGATATTACGTTTTTGAGTTCACACTCACGAACACTGGTAAAACGAAGTGTTCGAATCTAGTTTGTTTTGCTCTAGAACGACGTGCCACGTCGAGTTAAGCACGAATACGTGCATTTCGCGCAGTTCTGGAGATATTGCGTTTTTGAGTTCACACTCACGCACACTGGTAAAACGAAGTGTTCGAATCAAGCTTGTTTTGCTCTAAAACGACGTGCCACGTCGAGTTAAGCACGAATACATGCATTTCACGCAGTTCTGGAGATATTACGTTTTTGAGTTCACACTCACGAACACTGGTAAAACGAAGTGTTCGAATCTAGCTTGTTTTGATCTAAAACGACGTGCCACGTCGAGTTAAGCACGAATACGTGCATTTCACGCAGTTCTGGAGATATTACGTTTTTGAGTTCACACTCACGAACACTGGTAAAACGAATTGTTCGAATCTAGCTTGTTTTGCTCTAAAACGACGTGCCACGTCGAGTTAAGCACGAATACGTGCATTTTACGCAGTTCTGGAGATATTACGTTTTTGAGTTCACACTCACGAACACTGGTAAAACGAAGTGTTCGAATCTAGTTTGTTTTGCTCTAAAACGACGTGCCACGTCGAGTTAAGCACGAATACGTGCATTTCACGCAGTTCTGGAGATATTACGTTTTTGAGTTCACACTCACGAACACTGGTAAAACGAAGTGTTCGAATCTAGTTTGTTTTGCTCTAAAACGACGTGCCACGTCGAGTTAAGCACGAATACGTGCATTTCACGCAGTTCTGGAGATATTACGTTTTCGAGTTCACACGAACACTGGTAAAACGGTGTTCGAATCCAGTTTGTTTTGCTCTAAAACGACGTGCCACGTCGAGTTAAGCACGAATACGTGCATTTCACGCAGTTCTGGAGATATTACGTTTTCGAGTTCACACTCACGAACACTGGTAAAACGAAGTGTTCGAATCTAGCTTGTTTTGCTCTAAAACGACGTGCCACGTCGAGTTAAGCACGAATACGTGCATTTCACGCAGTTCTGGAGATATTACGTTTTTGAGTTCACACTCACGCACACTGGTAAAACGAAGTGTTCGAATCAAGCTTGTTTTGCTCTAAAACGACGTGCCACGTCGAGTTAAGCACGAATACGTGCATTTCACGCAGTTCTGGAGATATTACGTTTTCGAGTTCACACTCACGAACACTGGTAAAACGAAGTGTTCGAATCTAGTTTGTTTTGCTCTAAAACGACGTGCCACGTCGAGTTAAGCACGAATACGTGCATTTCACGCAGTTATGGAGATATTACGTTTTCGAGTTCACACTCACGAACACTGGTAAAACGAAGTGTTCGAATCTAGTTTGTTTTGCTCTAAAACGACGTGCCACGTCGAGTTAAGCACGAATACGTGCATTTCACGCAGTTCTGGAGATATTACGTTTTTGAGTTCACACTCACGAACACTGGTAAAACGAAGTGTTCGAATCTAGCTTGTTTTGCTCTAAAACGACGTGCCACGTCGAGTTAAGCACGAATACGTGCATTTCACGCAGTTCTGGAGATATTACGTTTTTGAGTTCACACTCACGAACACTGGTAAAACGAAGTGTTCGAATCTAGCTTGTTTTGCTCTAAAACGACGTGCCACGTCGAGTTAAGCACGAATACGTGCATTTCACGCAGTTCTGGAGATATTACGTTTTTGAGTTCACACTCACGAACACTGGTAAAACGAAGTGTTCGAATCTAGTTTGTTTTGCTCTAGAACGACGTGCCGCGTCGAGTTAAGCACGAATACGTGCATTTCGCGCAGTTCTGGAGATATTGCGTTTTTGAGTTCACACTCACGCACACTGGTAAAACGAAGTGTTCGAATCAAGCTTGTTTTGCTCTAAAACGACGTGCCACGTCGAGTTAAGCACGAATACATGCATTTCACGCAGTTCTGGAGATATTACGTTTTTGAGTTCACACTCACGAACACTGGTAAAACGAAGTGTTCGAATCAAGCTTGTTTTGCTCTAAAACGACGTGCCACGTCGAGTTAAGCACGAATACGTGCATTTCACGCAGTTCTGGAGATATTACGTTTTTGAGTTCACACTCACGAACACTGGTAAAACGAATTGTTCGAATCTAGCTTGTTTTGCTCTAAAACGACGTGCCGCGTCGAGTTAAGCACGAATACGTGCATTTCGCGCAGTTCTGGAGATATTGCGTTTTTGAGTTCACACTCACGCACACTGGTAAAACGAAGTGTTCGAATCAAGCTTGTTTTGCTCTAAAACGACGTGCCACGTCGAGTTAAGCACGAATACGTGCATTTCACGCAGTTCTGGAGATATTACGTTTTCGAGTTCACACTCACGAACACTGGTAAAACGAAGTGTTCGAATCTAGTTTGTTTTGCTCTAAAACGACGTGCCACGTCGAGTTAAGCACGAATACGTGCATTTCACGCAGTTATGGAGATATTACGTTTTCGAGTTCACACTCACGAACACTGGTAAAACGAAGTGTTCGAATCTAGTTTGTTTTGCTCTAAAACGACGTGCCACGTCGAGTTAAGCACGAATACGTGCATTTCACGCAGTTCTGGAGATATTACGTTTTTGAGTTCACACTCACGAACACTGGTAAAACGAAGTGTTCGAATCTAGCTTGTTTTGCTCTAAAACGACGTGCCACGTCGAGTTAAGCACGAATACGTGCATTTCACGCAGTTCTGGAGATATTACGTTTTTGAGTTCACACTCACGAACACTGGTAAAACGAAGTGTTCGAATCTAGCTTGTTTTGCTCTAAAACGACGTGCCACGTCGAGTTAAGCACGAATACGTGCATTTCACGCAGTTCTGGAGATATTACGTTTTTGAGTTCACACTCACGAACACTGGTAAAACGAAGTGTTCGAATCTAGTTTGTTTTGCTCTAGAACGACGTGCCGCGTCGAGTTAAGCACGAATACGTGCATTTCGCGCAGTTCTGGAGATATTGCGTTTTTGAGTTCACACTCACGCACACTGGTAAAACGAAGTGTTCGAATCAAGCTTGTTTTGCTCTAAAACGACGTGCCACGTCGAGTTAAGCACGAATACATGCATTTCACGCAGTTCTGGAGATATTACGTTTTTGAGTTCACACTCACGAACACTGGTAAAACGAAGTGTTCGAATCAAGCTTGTTTTGCTCTAAAACGACGTGCCACGTCGAGTTAAGCACGAATACGTGCATTTCACGCAGTTCTGGAGATATTACGTTTTTGAGTTCACACTCACGAACACTGGTAAAACGAATTGTTCGAATCTAGCTTGTTTTGCTCTAAAACGACGTGCCGCGTCGAGTTAAGCACGAATACGTGCATTTCGCGCAGTTCTGGAGATATTGCGTTTTTGAGTTCACACTCACGCACACTGGTAAAACGAAGTGTTCGAATCTAGTTTGTTTTGCTCTAGAACGACGTGCCGCGTCGAGTTAAGCACGAATACGTGCATTTCGCGCAGTTCTGGAGATATTGCGTTTTTGAGTTCACACTCACGCACACTGGTAAAACGAAGTGTTCGAATCAAGCTTGTTTTGCTCTAAAACGACGTGCCACGTCGAGTTAAGCACGAATACGTGCATTTCACGCAGTTCTGGAGATATTACGTTTTTGAGTTCACACTCACGAACACTGGTAAAACGAATTGTTCGAATCTAGTTTGTTTTGCTCTAGAACGACGTGCCGCGTCGAGTTAAGCACGAATACGTGCATTTCGCGCAGTTCTGGAGATATTGCGTTTTTGAGTTCACACTCACGCACACTGGTAAAACGAAGTGTTCGAATCTAGTTTGTTTTGCTCTAGAACGACGTGCCGCGTCGAGTTAAGCACGAATACGTGCATTTCGCGCAGTTCTGGAGATATTGCGTTTTTGAGTTCACACTCACGCACACTGGTAAAACGAAGTGTTCGAATCAAGCTTGTTTTGCTCTAAAACGACGTGCCACGTCGAGTTAAGCACGAATACGTGCATTTCACGCAGTTCTGGAGATATTACGTTTTTGAGTTCACACTCACGAACACTGGTAAAACGAATTGTTCGAATCTAGCTTGTTTTGCTCTAAAACGACGTGCCACGTCGAGTTAAGCACGAATACGTGCATTTTACGCAGTTCTGGAGATATTACGTTTTTGAGTTCACACTCACGAACACTGGTAAAACGAAGTGTTCGAATCTAGTTTGTTTTGCTCTAAAACGACGTGCCACGTCGAGTTAAGCACGAATACGTGCATTTCACGCAGTTCTGGAGATATTACGTTTTTGAGTTCACACTCACGAACACTGGTAAAACGAAGTGTTCGAATCTAGTTTGTTTTGCTCTAAAACGACGTGCCACGTCGAGTTAAGCACGAATACGTGCATTTCACGCAGTTCTGGAGATATTACGTTTTCGAGTTCACACTCACGAACACTGGTAAAACGAAGTGTTCGAATCTAGTTTGTTTTGCTCTAAAACGACGTGCCACGTCGAGTTAAGCACGAATACGTGCATTTCACGCAGTTCTGGAGATATTACGTTTTCGAGTTCACACTCACGAACACTGGTAAAACGAAGTGTTCGAATCTAGCTTGTTTTGCTCTAAAACGACGTGCCACGTCGAGTTAAGCACGAATACGTGCATTTCACGCAGTTCTGGAGATATTACGTTTTTGAGTTCACACTCACGCACACTGGTAAAACGAAGTGTTCGAATCAAGCTTGTTTTGCTCTAAAACGACGTGCCACGTCGAGTTAAGCACGAATACGTGCATTTCACGCAGTTCTGGAGATATTACGTTTTCGAGTTCACACTCACGAACACTGGTAAAACGAAGTGTTCGAATCTAGTTTGTTTTGCTCTAAAACGACGTGCCACGTCGAGTTAAGCACGAATACGTGCATTTCACGCAGTTATGGAGATATTACGTTTTCGAGTTCACACTCACGAACACTGGTAAAACGAAGTGTTCGAATCTAGTTTGTTTTGCTCTAAAACGACGTGCCACGTCGAGTTAAGCACGAATACGTGCATTTCACGCAGTTCTGGAGATATTACGTTTTTGAGTTCACACTCACGAACACTGGTAAAACGAAGTGTTCGAATCTAGCTTGTTTTGCTCTAAAACGACGTGCCACGTCGAGTTAAGCACGAATACGTGCATTTCACGCAGTTCTGGAGATATTACGTTTTTGAGTTCACACTCACGAACACTGGTAAAACGAAGTGTTCGAATCTAGCTTGTTTTGCTCTAAAACGACGTGCCACGTCGAGTTAAGCACGAATACGTGCATTTCACGCAGTTCTGGAGATATTACGTTTTTGAGTTCACACTCACGAACACTGGTAAAACGAAGTGTTCGAATCTAGCTTGTTTTGCTCTAAAACGACGTGCCACGTCGAGTTAAGCACGAATACGTGCATTTCACGCAGTTCTGGAGATATTACGTTTTAGAGTTCACACTCACGAACACTGGTAAAACGAAGTGTTCGAATCTAGCTTGTTTTGCTCTAGAACGACGTGCCACGTCGAGTTAAGCACGAATACGTGCATTTCGCGCAGTTCTGGAGATATTACGTTTTTGAGTTCACACTCACGAACACTGGTAAAACGAAGTGTTCGAATCTAGCTTGTTTTGCTCTAAAACGACGTGCCACGTCGAGTTAAGCACGAATACGTGCATTTCACGCAGTTCTCGAGATATTACGTTTTTGAGTTCACACTCACGAACACTGGTAAAACGAAGTGTTCGAATCTAGTTTGTTTTGCTCTAAAACGACGTGCCACGTCGAGTTAAGCACGAATACGTGCATTTCACGCAGTTCTGGAGATATTACGTTTTTGAGTTCACACTCACGAACACTGGTAAAACGAAGTGTTCGAATCTAGTTTGTTTTGCTCTAAAACGACGTGCCACGTCGAGTTAAGCACGAATACGTGCATTTCACGCAGTTCTGGAGATATTACGTTTTCGAGTTCACACTCACGAACACTGGTAAAACGATGTGTTCGAATCTAGTTTGTTTTGCTCTAAAACGACGTGCCACGTCGAGTTAAGCACGAATACGTGCATTTCACGCAGTTCTGGAGATATTACGTTTTCGAGTTCACACGAACACGTAAAACGAAATGTTCGAATCTAGCTTGTTTTGCTCTAAAACGACGTGCCACGTCGAGTTAAGCACGAATACGTGCATTTCACGCAGTTCTGGAGATATTACGTTTTTGAGTTCACACTCACGCACACTGGTAAAACGAAGTGTTCGAATCAAGCTTGTTTTGCTCTAAAACGACGTGCCACGTCGAGTTAAGCACGAATACGTGCATTTCACGCAGTTCTGGAGATATTAGGTTTTCGAGTTCACACTCACGAACACTGGTAAAACGAAGTGTTCGAATCTAGTTTGTTTTGCTCTAAAACGACGTGCCACGTCGAGTTAAGCACGAATACGTGCATTTCACGCAGTTCTGGAGATATTACGTTTTCGAGTTCACACTCACGAACACTGGTAAAACGAAGTGTTCGAATCTAGTTTGTTTTGCTCTAAAACGACGTGCCACGTCGAGTTAAGCACGAATACGTGCATTTCACGCAGTTCTGGAGATATTACGTTTTTGAGTTCACACTCACGAACACTGGTAAAACGAAGTGTTCGAATCGAGCTTGTTTTGCTCTAAAACGACGTGCCACTTCGAGTTAAGCACGAATACGTGCATTTCACGCAGTTCTGGAGATATTACGTTTTTGAGTTCACACTCACGAACACTGGTAAAACGAAGTGTTCGAATCTAGTTTGTTTTGCTCTAAAACGACGTGCCACGTCGAGTTAAGCACGAATACGTGCATTTCACGCAGTTCTGGAGATATTACGTTTTTGAGTTCACACGCGATCACTGGTAAAACGAAGTGTTCGAATCTAGTTTGTTTTGCTCTAAAACGACGTGCCACGTCGAGTTAAGCACGAATACGTGCATTTCACGCAGTTCTGGAGATATTACGTTTTCGAGTTCACACTCACGAACACTGGTAAAACGAAGTGTTCGAATCTAGCTTGTTTTGCTCTAAAACGACGTGCCACGTCGAGTTAAGCACGAATACGTGCATTTCACGCAGTTCTGGAGATATTACGTTTTTGAGTTCACACTCACGAACACTGGTAAAACGAAGTGTTCGAATCAAGCTTGTTTTGCTCTAAAACGACGTGCCACGTCGAGTTAAGCACGAATACGTGCATTTCACGCAGTTCTGGAGATATTACGTTTTTGAGTTCACACTCACGAACACTGGTAAAACGAAGTGTTCGAATCTAGCTTGTTTTGCTCTAAAACGACGTGCCACGTCGAGTTAAGCACGAATACGTGCATTTCACGCAGTTCTGGAGATATTACGTTTTTGAGTTCACACTCACGAACACTGGTAAAACGAAGTGTTCGAATCTAGCTTGTTTTGCTCTAAAACGACGTGCCACGTCGAGTTAAGCACGAATACGTGCATTTCACGCAGTTCTGGAGATATTACGTTTTTGAGTTCACACTCACGAACACTGGTAAAACGAAGTGTTCGAATCAAGCTTGTTTTGCTCTAAAACGACGTGCCACGTCGAGTTAAGCACGAATACATGCATTTCACGCAGTTCTGGAGATATTACGTTTTTGAGTTCACACTCACGAACACTGGTAAAACGAAGTGTTCGAATCTAGCTTGTTTTGATCTAAAACGACGTGCCACGTCGAGTTAAGCACGAATACGTGCATTTCACGCAGTTCTGGAGATATTACGTTTTTGAGTTCACACTCACGAACACTGGTAAAACGAATTGTTCGAATCTAGCTTGTTTTGCTCTAAAACGACGTGCCACGTCGAGTTAAGCACGAATACGTGCATTTTACGCAGTTCTGGAGATATTACGTTTTTGAGTTCACACTCACGAACACTGGTAAAACGAAGTGTTCGAATCTAGTTTGTTTTGCTCTAAAACGACGTGCCACGTCGAGTTAAGCACGAATACGTGCATTTCACGCAGTTCTGGAGATATTACGTTTTTGAGTTCACACTCACGAACACTGGTAAAACGAAGTGTTCGAATCTAGTTTGTTTTGCTCTAAAACGACGTGCCACGTCGAGTTAAGCACGAATACGTGCATTTCACGCAGTTCTGGAGATATTACGTTTTCGAGTTCACACTCACGAACACTGGTAAAACGAAGTGTTCGAATCTAGTTTGTTTTGCTCTAAAACGACGTGCCACGTCGAGTTAAGCACGAATACGTGCATTTCACGCAGTTCTGGAGATATTACGTTTTCGAGTTCACACTCACGAACACTGGTAAAACGAAGTGTTCGAATCTAGCTTGTTTTGCTCTAAAACGACGTGCCACGTCGAGTTAAGCACGAATACGTGCATTTCACGCAGTTCTGGAGATATTACGTTTTTGAGTTCACACTCACGCACACTGGTAAAACGAAGTGTTCGAATCAAGCTTGTTTTGCTCTAAAACGACGTGCCACGTCGAGTTAAGCACGAATACGTGCATTTCACGCAGTTCTGGAGATATTACGTTTTCGAGTTCACACTCACGAACACTGGTAAAACGAAGTGTTCGAATCTAGTTTGTTTTGCTCTAAAACGACGTGCCACGTCGAGTTAAGCACGAATACGTGCATTTCACGCAGTTATGGAGATATTACGTTTTCGAGTTCACACTCACGAACACTGGTAAAACGAAGTGTTCGAATCTAGTTTGTTTTGCTCTAAAACGACGTGCCACGTCGAGTTAAGCACGAATACGTGCATTTCACGCAGTTCTGGAGATATTACGTTTTTGAGTTCACACTCACGAACACTGGTAAAACGAAGTGTTCGAATCTAGCTTGTTTTGCTCTAAAACGACGTGCCACGTCGAGTTAAGCACGAATACGTGCATTTCACGCAGTTCTGGAGATATTACGTTTTTGAGTTCACACTCACGAACACTGGTAAAACGAAGTGTTCGAATCTAGCTTGTTTTGCTCTAAAACGACGTGCCACGTCGAGTTAAGCACGAATACGTGCATTTCACGCAGTTCTGGAGATATTACGTTTTTGAGTTCACACTCACGAACACTGGTAAAACGAAGTGTTCGAATCTAGCTTGTTTTGCTCTAAAACGACGTGCCACGTCGAGTTAAGCACGAATACGTGCATTTCACGCAGTTCTGGAGATATTACGTTTTAGAGTTCACACTCACGAACACTGGTAAAACGAAGTGTTCGAATCTAGCTTGTTTTGCTCTAGAACGACGTGCCACGTCGAGTTAAGCACGAATACGTGCATTTCGCGCAGTTCTGGAGATATTACGTTTTTGAGTTCACACTCACGAACACTGGTAAAACGAAGTGTTCGAATCTAGCTTGTTTTGCTCTAAAACGACGTGCCACGTCGAGTTAAGCACGAATACGTGCATTTCACGCAGTTCTCGAGATATTACGTTTTTGAGTTCACACTCACGAACACTGGTAAAACGAAGTGTTCGAATCTAGTTTGTTTTGCTCTAAAACGACGTGCCACGTCGAGTTAAGCACGAATACGTGCATTTCACGCAGTTCTGGAGATATTACGTTTTTGAGTTCACACTCACGAACACTGGTAAAACGAAGTGTTCGAATCTAGTTTGTTTTGCTCTAAAACGACGTGCCACGTCGAGTTAAGCACGAATACGTGCATTTCACGCAGTTCTGGAGATATTACGTTTTCGAGTTCACACTCACGAACACTGGTAAAACGATGTGTTCGAATCTAGTTTGTTTTGCTCTAAAACGACGTGCCACGTCGAGTTAAGCACGAATACGTGCATTTCACGCAGTTCTGGAGATATTACGTTTTCGAGTTCACACGAACACGTAAAACGAAATGTTCGAATCTAGCTTGTTTTGCTCTAAAACGACGTGCCACGTCGAGTTAAGCACGAATACGTGCATTTCACGCAGTTCTGGAGATATTACGTTTTTGAGTTCACACTCACGCACACTGGTAAAACGAAGTGTTCGAATCAAGCTTGTTTTGCTCTAAAACGACGTGCCACGTCGAGTTAAGCAGGAATACGTGCATTTCACGCAGTTCTGGAGATATTAGGTTTTCGAGTTCACACTCACGAACACTGGTAAAACGAAGTGTTCGAATCTAGTTTGTTTTGCTCTAAAACGACGTGCCACGTCGAGTTAAGCACGAATACGTGCATTTCACGCAGTTCTGGAGATATTACGTTTTCGAGTTCACACTCACGAACACTGGTAAAACGAAGTGTTCGAATCTAGTTTGTTTTGCTCTAAAACGACGTGCCACGTCGAGTTAAGCACGAATACGTGCATTTCACGCAGTTCTGGAGATATTACGTTTTTGAGTTCACACTCACGAACACTGGTAAAACGAAATGTTCGAATCGAGCTTGTTTTGCTCTAAAACGACGTGCCACTTCGAGTTAAGCACGAATACGTGCATTTCACGCAGTTCTGGAGATATTACGTTTTTGAGTTCACACTCACGAACACTGGTAAAACGAAGTGTTCGAATCTAGTTTGTTTTGCTCTAAAACGACGTGCCACGTCGAGTTAAGCACGAATACGTGCATTTCACGCAGTTCTGGAGATATTACGTTTTTGAGTTCACACGCGATCACTGGTAAAACGAAGTGTTCGAATCTAGTTTGTTTTGCTCTAAAACGACGTGCCACGTCGAGTTAAGCACGAATACGTGCATTTCACGCAGTTCTGGAGATATTACGTTTTCGAGTTCACACTCACGAACACTGGTAAAACGAAGTGTTCGAATCTAGCTTGTTTTGCTCTAAAACGACGTGCCACGTCGAGTTAAGCACGAATACGTGCATTTCACGCAGTTCTGGAGATATTACGTTTTTGAGTTCACACTCACGAACACTGGTAAAACGAAGTGTTCGAATCAAGCTTGTTTTGCTCTAAAACGACGTGCCACGTCGAGTTAAGCACGAATACGTGCATTTCACGCAGTTCTGGAGATATTACGTTTTTGAGTTCACACTCACGAACACTGGTAAAACGAAGTGTTCGAATCTAGCTTGTTTTGCTCTAAAACGACGTGCCACGTCGAGTTAAGCACGAATACGTGCATTTCACGCAGTTCTGGAGATATTACGTTTTTGAGTTCACACTCACGAACACTGGTAAAACGAAGTGTTCGAATCTAGCTTGTTTTGCTCTAAAACGACGTGCCACGTCGAGTTAAGCACGAATACGTGCATTTCACGCAGTTCTGGAGATATTACGTTTTTGAGTTCACACTCACGAACACTGGTAAAACGAAGTGTTCGAATCAAGCTTGTTTTGCTCTAAAACGACGTGCCACGTCGAGTTAAGCACGAATACGTGCATTTCACGCAGTTCTGGAGATATTACGTTTTTGAGTTCACACTCACGAACACTGGTAAAACGAAGTGTTCGAATCTAGCTTGTTTTGCTCTAAAACGACGTGCCACGTCGAGTTAAGCACGAATACGTGCATTTCACGCAGTTCTGGAGATATTACGTTTTTGAGTTCACACTCACGAACACTGGTAAAACGAAGTGTTCGAATCTAGCTTGTTTTGCCCTGAAACGACGTGCCACGTCGAGTTAAGCACGAATACGTGCATTTCACGCAGTTCTGGAGATATTACGTTTTTGAGTTCACACTCACGAACACTGGTAAAACGAAGTGTTCGAATCTAGTTTGTTTTGCTCTAAAACGACGTGCCACGTCGAGTTAAGCACGAATACGTGCATTTCACGCAGTTCTGGAGATATTACGTTTTTGAGTTCACACTCACGAACACTGGTAAAACGAAGTGTTCGAATCTAGTTTGTTTTGCTCTAAAACGACGTGCCACGTCGAGTTAAGCACGAATACGTGCATTTCACGCAGTTCTGGAGATATTACGTTTTTGAGTTCACACGAACACTGGTAAAACGAAGTGTTCGAATCTAGTTTGTTTTGCTCTAAAACGACGTGCCACGTCGAGTTAAGCACGAATACGTGCATTTCACGCAGTTCTGGAGATATTACGTTTTCGAGTTCGCACTCACGAACACTGGTAAAACGAAGTGTTCGAATCTAGTTTGTTTTGCTCTAAAACGACGTGCCACGTCGAGTTAAGCACGAATACGTGCATTTCACGCAGTTCTGGAGATATTACGTTTTTGAGTTCACACTCACGAACACTGGTAAAACGAAGTGTTCGAATCTAGTTTGTTTTGCTCTAGAACGACGTGCCACGTCGAGTTAAGCACGAATACGTGCATTTCGCGCAGTTCTGGAGATATTACGTTTTTGAGTTCACACTCACGAACACTGGTAAAACGAATTGTTCGAATCTAGCTTGTTTTGCTCTAAAACGACGTGCCACGTCGAGTTAAGCACGAATACGTGCATTTCACGCAGTTCTGGAGATATTACGTTTTTGAGTTCACACTCACGAACACTGGTAAAACGAAGTGTTCGAATCAAGCTTGTTTTGCTCTAAAACGACGTGCCACGTCGAGTTAAGCACGAATACATGCATTTCACGCAGTTCTGGAGATATTACGTTTTTGAGTTCACACTCACGAACACTGGTAAAACGAAGTGTTCGAATCTAGCTTGTTTTGATCTAAAACGACGTGCCACGTCGAGTTAAGCACGAATACGTGCATTTCACGCAGTTCTGGAGATATTACGTTTTTGAGTTCACACTCACGAACACTGGTAAAACGAATTGTTCGAATCTAGCTTGTTTTGCTCTAAAACGACGTGCCACGTCGAGTTAAGCACGAATACGTGCATTTCACGCAGTTCTGGAGATATTACGTTTTTGAGTTCACACTCACGAACACTGGTAAAACGAAGTGTTCGAATCTAGTTTGTTTTGCTCTAAAACGACGTGCCACGTCGAGTTAAGCACGAATACGTGCATTTCACGCAGTTCTGGAGATATTACGTTTTTGAGTTCACACTCACGAACACTGGTAAAACGAAGTGTTCGAATCTAGTTTGTTTTGCTCTAAAACGACGTGCCACGTCGAGTTAAGCACGAATACGTGCATTTCATGCAGTTCTGGAGTTCGAGTTTTCGAGTTCACACTCACGAACACTGGTAAAACGAAGTGTTCGAATCTAGCTTGTTTTGCTCTAAAACGACGTGCCACGTCGAGTTAAGCACGAATACGTGCATTTCACGCAGTTCTGGAGATATTACGTTTTTGAGTTCACACTCACGCACACTGGTAAAACGAAGTGTTCGAATCAAGCTTGTTTTGCTCTAAAACGACGTGCCACGTCGAGTTAAGCACGAATACATGCATTTCACGCAGTTCTGGAGATATTACGTTTTCGAGTTCACACTCACGAACACTGGTAAAACGAACTGTTCGAATCTAGTTTGTTTTGCTCTAAAACGACGTGCCACGTCGAGTTAAGCACGAATACGTGCATTTCACGCAGTTCTGGAGATATTACGTTTTTGAGTTCACACTCACGAACACTGGTAAAACGAAGTGTTCGAATCTAGTTTGTTTTGCTCTAAAACGACGTGCCACGTCGAGTTAAGCACGAATACGTGCATTTCACGCAGTTCTGGAGATATTACGTTTTCGAGTTCACACTCACGAACACTGATAAAACGAAGTGTTCGAATCTAGTTTGTTTTGCTCTAAAACGACGTGCCACGTCGAGTTAAGCACGAATACGTGCATTTCACGCAGTTCTGGAGATATTACGTTTTTGAGTTCACACTCACGAACACTGGTAAAACGAAGTGTTCGAATCTAGCTTGTTTTGCTCTAAAACGACGTGCCACTTCGAGTTAAGCACGAATACGTGCATTTCACGCAGTTCTGGAGATATTACGTTTTTGAGTTCACACGCGAACACTGGTAAAACGAAGTGTTCGAATCTAGTTTGTTTTGCTCTAAAACGACGTGCCACGTCGAGTTAAGCACGAATACGTGCATTTCACGCAGTTCTGGATATTACGTTTTCGAGTTCACACTCACGAACACTGGTAAAACAAAGTGTTCGAATCTAGCTTGTTTTGCTCTAAAACGACGTGCCACGTCGAGTTAAGCACGAATACGTGCATTTCACGCAGTTCTGCAGATATTACGTTTTTGAGTTCACACTCACGAACACTGGTAAAACGAAGTGTTCGAATCAAGCTTGTTTTGCTCTAAAACGACGTGCCACGTCGAGTTAAGCACGAATACGTGCATTTCACGCAGTTCTGGAGATATTACGTTTTTGAGTTCACACTCACGAACACTGGTAAAACGAAGTGTTCGAATCTAGTTTGTTTTGCTCTAAAACGACGTGCCACGTCGAGTTAAGCACGAATACGTGCATTTCATGCAGTTCTGGAGTTCGAGTTTTCGAGTTCACACTCACGAACACTGGTAAAACGAAGTGTTCGAATCTAGCTTGTTTTGCTCTAAAACGACGTGCCACGTCGAGTTAAGCACGAATACGTGCATTTCACGCAGTTCTGGAGATATTACGTTTTTGAGTTCACACTCACGAACACTGGTAAAACGAAGTGTTCGAATCAAGCTTGTTTTGCTCTAAAACGACGTGCCACGTCGAGTTAAGCACGAATACGTGCATTTCACGCAGTTCTGGAGATATTACGTTTTTGAGTTCACACTCACGAACACTGGTAAAACGAAGTGTTCGAATCTAGCTTGTTTTGCTCTAAAACGACGTGCCACGTCGAGTTAAGCACGAATACGTGCATTTCACGCAGTTCTGGAGATATTACGTTTTTGAGTTCACACTCACGAACACTGGTAAAACGAAGTGTTCGAATCTAGCTTGTTTTGCTCTAAAACGACGTGCCACGTCGAGTTAAGCACGAATACGTGCATTTCACGCAGTTCTGGAGATATTACGTTTTTGAGTTCACACTCACGAACACTGGTAAAACGAAGTGTTCGAATCAAGCTTGTTTTGCTCTAAAACGACGTGCCACGTCGAGTTAAGCACGAATACGTGCATTTCACGCAGTTCTGGAGATATTACGTTTTTGAGTTCACACTCACGAACACTGGTAAAACGAAGTGTTCGAATCTAGCTTGTTTTGCTCTAAAACGACGTGCCACGTCGAGTTAAGCACGAATACGTGCATTTCACGCAGTTCTGGAGATATTACGTTTTTGAGTTCACACTCACGAACACTGGTAAAACGAAGTGTTCGAATCTAGCTTGTTTTGCCCCTGAAACGACGTGCCACGTCGAGTTAAGCACGAATACGTGCATTTCACGCAGTTCTGGAGATATTACGTTTTTGAGTTCACACTCACGAACACTGGTAAAACGAAGTGTTCGAATCTAGTTTGTTTTGCTCTAAAACGACGTGCCACGTCGAGTTAAGCACGAATACGTGCATTTCACGCAGTTCTGGAGATATTACGTTTTTGAGTTCACACTCACGAACACTGGTAAAACGAAGTGTTCGAATCTAGTTTGTTTTGCTCTAAAACGACGTGCCACGTCGAGTTAAGCACGAATACGTGCATTTCACGCAGTTCTGGAGATATTACGTTTTTGAGTTCACACTCACGAACACTGGTAAAACGAAGTGTTCGAATCTAGTTTGTTTTGCTCTAAAACGACGTGCCACGTCGAGTTAAGCACGAATACGTGCATTTCACGCAGTTCTGGAGATATTACGTTTTCGAGTTCGCACTCACGAACACTGGTAAAACGAAGTGTTCGAATCTAGTTTGTTTTGCTCTAAAACGACGTGCCACGTCGAGTTAAGCACGAATACGTGCATTTCACGCAGTTCTGGAGATATTACGTTTTTGAGTTCACACTCACGAACACTGGTAAAACGAAGTGTTCGAATCTAGTTTGTTTTGCTCTAGAACGACGTGCCACGTCGAGTTAAGCACGAATACGTGCATTTCGCGCAGTTCTGGAGATATTACGTTTTTGAGTTCACACTCACGAACACTGGTAAAACGAATTGTTCGAATCTAGCTTGTTTTGCTCTAAAACGACGTGCCACGTCGAGTTAAGCACGAATACGTGCATTTCACGCAGTTCTGGAGATATTACGTTTTTGAGTTCACACTCACGAACACTGGTAAAACGAAGTGTTCGAATCAAGCTTGTTTTGCTCTAAAACGACGTGCCACGTCGAGTTAAGCACGAATACATGCATTTCACGCAGTTCTGGAGATATTACGTTTTTGAGTTCACACTCACGAACACTGGTAAAACGAAGTGTTCGAATCTAGCTTGTTTTGATCTAAAACGACGTGCCACGTCGAGTTAAGCACGAATACGTGCATTTCACGCAGTTCTGGAGATATTACGTTTTTGAGTTCACACTCACGAACACTGGTAAAACGAATTGTTCGAATCTAGCTTGTTTTGCTCTAAAACGACGTGCCACGTCGAGTTAAGCACGAATACGTGCATTTCACGCAGTTCTGGAGATATTACGTTTTTGAGTTCACACTCACGAACACTGGTAAAACGAAGTGTTCGAATCTAGTTTGTTTCGCTCTAAAACGACGTGCCACGTCGAGTTAAGCACGAATACGTGCATTTCACGCAGTTCTGGAGATATTACGTTTTTGAGTTCACACTCACGAACACTGGTAAAACGAAGTGTTCGAATCTAGTTTGTTTTGCTCTAAAACGACGTGCCACGTCGAGTTAAGCACGAATACGTGCATTTCATGCAGTTCTGGAGTTCGAGTTTTCGAGTTCACACTCACGAACACTGGTAAAACGAAGTGTTCGAATCTAGCTTGTTTTGCTCTAAAACGACGTGCCACGTCGAGTTAAGCACGAATACGTGCATTTCACGCAGTTCTGGAGATATTACGTTTTTTGAGTTCACACTCACGCACACTGGTAAAACGAAGTGTTCGAATCAAGCTTGTTTTGCTCTAAAACGACGTGCCACGTCGAGTTAAGCACGAATACATGCATTTCACGCAGTTCTGGAGATATTACGTTTTCGAGTTCACACTCACGAACACTGGTAAAACGAACTGTTCGAATCTAGTTTGTTTTGCTCTAAAACGACGTGCCACGTCGAGTTAAGCACGAATACGTGCATTTCACGCAGTTCTGGAGATATTACGTTTTTGAGTTCACACTCACGAACACTGGTAAAACGAAGTGTTCGAATCTAGTTTGTTTTGCTCTAAAACGACGTGCCACGTCGAGTTAAGCACGAATACGTGCATTTCACGCAGTTCTGGAGATATTACGTTTTCGAGTTCACACTCACGAACACTGATAAAACGAAGTGTTCGAATCTAGTTTGTTTTGCTCTAAAACGACGTGCCACGTCGAGTTAAGCACGAATACGTGCATTTCACGCAGTTCTGGAGATATTACGTTTTTGAGTTCACACTCACGAACACTGGTAAAACGAAGTGTTCGAATCTAGCTTGTTTTGCTCTAAAACGACGTGCCACTTCGAGTTAAGCACGAATACGTGCATTTCACGCAGTTCTGGAGATATTACGTTTTTGAGTTCACACGCGAACACTGGTAAAACGAAGTGTTCGAATCTAGTTTGTTTTGCTCTAAAACGACGTGCCACGTCGAGTTAAGCACGAATACGTGCATTTCACGCAGTTCTGGATATTACGTTTTCGAGTTCACACTCACGAACACTGGTAAAACAAAGTGTTCGAATCTAGCTTGTTTTGCTCTAAAACGACGTGCCACGTCGAGTTAAGCACGAATACGTGCATTTCACGCAGTTCTGCAGATATTACGTTTTTGAGTTCACACTCACGAACACTGGTAAAACGAAGTGTTCGAATCAAGCTTGTTTTGCTCTAAAACGACGTGCCACGTCGAGTTAAGCACGAATACGTGCATTTCACGCAGTTCTGGAGATATTACGTTTTTGAGTTCACACTCACGAACACTGGTAAAACGAAGTGTTCGAATCTAGTTTGTTTTGCTCTAAAACGACGTGCCACGTCGAGTTAAGCACGAATACGTGCATTTCATGCAGTTCTGGAGTTCGAGTTTTCGAGTTCACACTCACGAACACTGGTAAAACGAAGTGTTCGAATCTAGCTTGTTTTGCTCTAAAACGACGTGCCACGTCGAGTTAAGCACGAATACGTGCATTTCACGCAGTTCTGGAGATATTACGTTTTTGAGTTCACACTCACGCACACTGGTAAAACGAAGTGTTCGAATCAAGCTTGTTTTGCTCTAAAACGACGTGCCACGTCGAGTTAAGCACGAATACATGCATTTCACGCAGTTCTGGAGATATTACGTTTTTGAGTTCACACTCACGAACACTGGTAAAACGAAGTGTTCGAATCTAGCTTGTTTTGCTCTAAAACGACGTGCCACGTCGAGTTAAGCACGAATACGTGCATTTCACGCAGTTCTGGAGATATTACGTTTTTGAGTTCACACTCACGAACACTGGTAAAACGAAGTGTTCGAATCTAGCTTGTTTTGCCCTGAAACGACGTGCCACGTCGAGTTAAGCACGAATACGTGCATTTCACGCAGTTCTGGAGATATTACGTTTTTGAGTTCACACTCACGAACACTGGTAAAACGAAGTGTTCGAATCTAGTTTGTTTTGCTCTAAAACGACGTGCCACGTCGAGTTAAGCACGAATACGTGCATTTCACGCAGTTCTGGAGATATTACGTTTTTGAGTTCACACTCACGAACACTGGTAAAACGAAGTGTTCGAATCTAGTTTGTTTTGCTCTAAAACGACGTGCCACGTCGAGTTAAGCACGAATACGTGCATTTCACGCAGTTCTGGAGATATTACGTTTTTGAGTTCACACTCACGAACACTGTAAAACGAAGTGTTCGAATCTAGTTTGTTTTGCTCTAAAACGACGTGCCACGTCGAGTTAAGCACGAATACGTGCATTTCACGCAGTTCTGGAGATATTACGTTTTCGAGTTCACACTCACGAACACTGGTAAAACGAATTGTTCGAATCTAGCTTGTTTTGCTCTAAAACGACGTGCCACGTCGAGTTAAGCACGAATACGTGCATTTCACGCAGTTCTGGAGATATTACGTTTTTGAGTTCACACTCACGAACACTGGTAAAACGAAGTGTTCGAATCTAGTTTGTTTTGCTCTAAAACGACGTGCCACGTCGAGTTAAGCACGAATACGTGCATTTCACGCAGTTCTGGAGATATTACGTTTTTGAGTTCACACTCACGAACACTGGTAAAACGAAGTGTTCGAATCTAGTTTGTTTTGCTCTAAAACGACGTGCCACGTCGAGTTAAGCACGAATACGTGCATTTCATGCAGTTCTGGAGTTCGAGTTTTCGAGTTCACACTCACGAACACTGGTAAAACGAAGTGTTCGAATCTAGCTTGTTTTGCTCTAAAACGACGTGCCACGTCGAGTTAAGCACGAATACGTGCATTTCACGCAGTTCTGGAGATATTACGTTTTTGAGTTCACACTCACGCACACTGGTAAAACGAAGTGTTCGAATCAAGCTTGTTTTGCTCTAAAACGACGTGCCACGTCGAGTTAAGCACGAATACATGCATTTCACGCAGTTCTGGAGATATTACGTGTTCGAGTTCACACTCACGAACACTGGTAAAACGAACTGTTCGAATCTAGTTTGTTTTGCTCTAAAACGACGTGCCACGTCGAGTTAAGCACGAATACGTGCATTTCACGCAGTTCTGGAGATATTACGTTTTTGAGTTCACACTCACGAACACTGGTAAAACGAAGTGTTCGAATCTAGTTTGTTTTGCTCTAAAACGACGTGCCACGTCGAGTTAAGCACGAATACGTGCATTTCACGCAGTTCTGGAGATATTACGTTTTCGAGTTCACACTCACGAACACTGATAAAACGAAGTGTTCGAATCTAGTTTGTTTTGCTCTAAAACGACGTGCCACGTCGAGTTAAGCACGAATACGTGCATTTCACGCAGTTCTGGAGATATTACGTTTTTGAGTTCACACTCACGAACACTGGTAAAACGAAGTGTTCGAATCTAGCTTGTTTTGCTCTAAAACGACGTGCCACGTCGAGTTAAGCACGAATACGTGCATTTCACGCAGTTCTGCAGATATTACGTTTTTGAGTCACACTCACGAACACTGGTAAAACGAAGTGTTCGAATCAAGCTTGTTTTGCTCTAAAACGACGTGCCACGTCGAGTTAAGCACGAATACGTGCATTTCACGCAGTTCTGGAGATATTACGTTTTTGAGTTCACACTCACGAACACTGGTAAAACGAAGTGTTCGAATCTAGTTTGTTTTGCTCTAAAACGACGTGCCACGTCGAGTTAAGCACGAATACGTGCATTTCATGCAGTTCTGGAGTTCGAGTTTTCGAGTTCACACTCACGAACACTGGTAAAACGAAGTGTTCGAATCTAGCTTGTTTTGCTCTAAAACGACGTGCCACGTCGAGTTAAGCACGAATACGTGCATTTAGCGCAGTTCTGGAGATATTACGTTTTTGAGTTCACACTCACGCCACACTGGTAAAACGAAGTGTTCGAATCAAGCTTGTTTTGCTCTAAAACGACGTGCCACGTCGAGTTAAGCACGAATACATGCATTTCACGCAGTTCTGGAGATATTACGTTTTTGAGTTCACACTCACGAACACTGGTAAAACGAAGTGTTCGAATCTAGCTTGTTTTGCTCTAAAACGACGTGCCACGTCGAGTTAAGCACGAATACGTGCATTTCACGCAGTTCTGGAGATATTACGTTTTTGAGTTCACACTCACGAACACTGGTAAAACGAAGTGTTCGAATCTAGCTTGTTTTGCCCTGAAACGACGTGCCACGTCGAGTTAAGCACGAATACGTGCATTTCACGCAGTTCTGGAGATATTACGTTTTTGAGTTCACACTCACGAACACTGGTAAACGAAGTGTTCGAATCTAGTTTGTTTTGCTCTAAAACGACGTGCCACGTCGAGTTAAGCACGAATACGTGCATTTCACGCAGTTCTGGAGATATTACGTTTTTGAGTTCACACTCACGAACACTGGTAAAACGAAGTGTTCGAATCTAGTTTGTTTTGCTCTAAAACGACGTGCCACGTCGAGTTAAGCACGAATACGTGCATTTCACGCAGTTCTGGAGATATTACGTTTTTGAGTTCACACTCACGAACACTGGTAAAACGAAGTGTTCGAATCTAGTTTGTTTTGCTCTAAAACGACGTGCCACGTCGAGTTAAGCACGAATACGTGCATTTCACGCAGTTCTGGAGATATTACGTTTTCGAGTTCGCACTCACGAACACTGGTAAAACGAAGTGTTCGAATCTAGTTTGTTTTGCTCTAAAACGACGTGCCACGTCGAGTTAAGCACGAATACGTGCATTTCACGCAGTTCTGGAGATATTACGTTTTTGAGTTCACACTCACGAACACTGGTAAAACGAAGTGTTCGAATCTAGTTTGTTTTGCTCTAGAACGACGTGCCACGTCGAGTTAAGCACGAATACGTGCATTTCGCGCAGTTCTGGAGATATTGCGTTTTTGAGTTCACACTCACGCACACTGGTAAAACGAAGTGTTCGAATCAAGCTTGTTTTGCTCTAAAACGACGTGCCACGTCGAGTTAAGCACGAATACATGCATTTCACGCAGTTCTGGAGATATTACGTTTTTGAGTTCACACTCACGAACACTGGTAAAACGAAGTGTTCGAATCTAGCTTGTTTTGATCTAAAACGACGTGCCACGTCGAGTTAAGCACGAATACGTGCATTTCACGCAGTTCTGGAGATATTACGTTTTTGAGTTCACACTCACGAACACTGGTAAAACGAATTGTTCGAATCTAGCTTGTTTTGCTCTAAAACGACGTGCCACGTCGAGTTAAGCACGAATACGTGCATTTCACGCAGTTCTGGAGATATTACGTTTTTGAGTTCACACTCACGAACACTGGTAAAACGAAGTGTTCGAATCTAGTTTGTTTTGCTCTAAAACGACGTGCCACGTCGAGTTAAGCACGAATACGTGCATTTCACGCAGTTCTGGAGATATTACGTTTTTGAGTTCACACTCACGAACACTGGTAAAACGAAGTGTTCGAATCTAGTTTGTTTTGCTCTAAAACGACGTGCCACGTCGAGTTAAGCACGAATACGTGCATTTCATGCAGTTCTGGAGTTCGAGTTTTCGAGTTCACACTCACGAACACTGGTAAAACGAAGTGTTCGAATCTAGCTTGTTTTGCTCTAAAACGACGTGCCACGTCGAGTTAAGCACGAATACGTGCATTTCACGCAGTTCTGGAGATATTACGTTTTTGAGTTCACACTCACGCACACTGGTAAAACGAAGTGTTCGAATCAAGCTTGTTTTGCTCTAAAACGACGTGCCACGTCGAGTTAAGCACGAATACATGCATTTCACGCAGTTCTGGAGATATTACGTTTTTGAGTTCACACTCACGAACACTGGTAAAACGAAGTGTTCGAATCTAGCTTGTTTTGCTCTAAAACGACGTGCCACGTCGAGTTAAGCACGAATACGTGCATTTCACGCAGTTCTGGAGATATTACGTTTTTGAGTTCACACTCACGAACACTGGTAAAACGAAGTGTTCGAATCTAGTTTGTTTTGCTCTAAAACGACGTGCCACGTCGAGTTAAGCACGAATACGTGCATTTCACGCAGTTCTGGATATTACGTTTTCGAGTTCACACTCACGAACACTGGTAAAACGAAGTGTTCGAATCTAGTTTGTTTTGCTCTAAAACGACGTGCCACGTCGAGTTAAGCACGAATACGTGCATTTCACGCAGTTCTGCAGATATTACGTTTTTGAGTTCACACTCACGAACACTGGTAAAACGAAGTGTTCGAATCTAGTTTGTTTTGCTCTAAAACGACGTGCCACGTCGAGTTAAGCACGAATACGTGCATTTCACGCAGTTCTGGAGATATTACGTTTTTGAGTTCACACTCACGAACACTGGTAAAACGAAGTGTTCGAATCTAGTTTGTTTTGCTCTAAAACGACGTGCCACGTCGAGTTAAGCACGAATACGTGCATTTCACGCAGTTCTGGAGATATTACGTTTTCGAGTTCGCACTCACGAACACTGGTAAAACGAAGTGTTCGAATCTAGTTTGTTTTGCTCTAAAACGACGTGCCACGTCGAGTTAAGCACGAATACGTGCATTTCACGCAGTTCTGGAGATATTACGTTTTTGAGTTCACACTCACGAACACTGGTAAAACGAAGTGTTCGAATCTAGTTTGTTTTGCTCTAGAACGACGTGCCACGTCGAGTTAAGCACGAATACGTGCATTTCGCGCAGTTCTGGAGATATTGCGTTTTTGAGTTCACACTCACGCACACTGGTAAAACGAAGTGTTCGAATCAAGCTTGTTTTGCTCTAAAACGACGTGCCACGTCGAGTTAAGCACGAATACATGCATTTCACGCAGTTCTGGAGATATTACGTTTTTGAGTTCACACTCACGAACACTGGTAAAACGAAGTGTTCGAATCTAGCTTGTTTTGATCTAAAACGACGTGCCACGTCGAGTTAAGCACGAATACGTGCATTTCACGCAGTTCTGGAGATATTACGTTTTTGAGTTCACACTCACGAACACTGGTAAAATGAATTGTTCGAATCTAGCTTGTTTTGCTCTAAAACGACGTGCCACGTCGAGTTAAGCACGAATACGTGCATTTCACGCAGTTCTGGAGATATTACGTTTTTGAGTTCACACTCACGAACACTTGTAAAACGAAGTGTTCGAATCTAGTTTGTTTTGCTCTAAAACGACGTGCCACGTCGAGTTAAGCACGAATACGTGCATTTCACGCAGTTCTGGAGATATTACGTTTTTGAGTTCACACTCACGAACACTGGTAAAACGAAGTGTTCGAATCTAGCTTGTTTTGCTCTAAAACAACGTGCCACTTCGAGTTAAGCACGAATACGTGCATTTCACGCAGTTCTGGAGATATTACGTTTTTGAGTTCACACGCGAACACTGGTAAAACGAAGTGTTCGAATCTAGTTTGTTTTGCTCTAAAACGACGTGCCACGTCGAGTTAAGCACGAATACGTGCATTTCACGCAGTTCTGGATATTACGTTTTCGAGTTCACACTCACGAACACTGGTAAAAAAAAGTGTTCGAATCTAGCTTGTTTTGCTCTAAAACGACGTGCCACGTCGAGTTAAGCACGAATACGTGCATTTCACGCAGTTCTGCAGATATTACGTTTTTGAGTTCACACTCACGAACACTGGTAAAACGAAGTGTTCGAATCAAGCTTGTTTTGCTCTAAAACGACGTGCCACGTCGAGTTAAGCACGAATACGTGCATTTCACGCAGTTCTGGAGATATTACGTTTTTGAGTTCACACTCACGAACACTGGTAAAACCAAGTGTTCGAATCTAGTTTGTTTTGCTCTAAAACGACGTGCCACGTCGAGTTAAGCACGAATACGTGCATTTCACGCAGTTCTGGAGATATTACGTTTTTGAGTTCACACTCACGAACACTGGTAAAACGAAGTGTTCGAATCTAGTTTGTTTTGCTCTAAAACGACGTGCCACGTCGAGTTAAGCACGAATACGTGCATTTCATGCAGTTCTGGAGTTCGAGTTTTCGAGTTCACACTCACGAACACTGGTAAAACGAAGTGTTCGAATCTAGCTTGTTTTGCTCTAAAACGACGTGCCACGTCGAGTTAAGCACGAATACGTGCATTTCACGCAGTTCTGGAGATATTACGTTTTGAGTTCACACTCACGCACACTGGTAAAACGAAGTGTTCGAATCAAGCTTGTTTTGCTCTAAAACGACGTGCCACGTCGAGTTAAGCACGAATACATGCATTTCACGCAGTTCTGGAGATATTACGTTTTCGAGTTCACACTCACGAACACTGGTAAAACGAACTGTTCGAATCTAGTTTGTTCTGCTCTAAAACGACGTGCCACGTCGAGTTAAGCACGAATACGTGCATTTCACGCAGTTCTGGAGATATTACGTTTTTGAGTTCACACTCACGAACACTGGTAAAACGAAGTGTTCGAATCTAGTTTGTTTTGCTCTAAAACGACGTGCCACGTCGAGTTAAGCACGAATACGTGCATTTCACGCAGTTCTGGAGATATTACGTTTTCGAGTTCACACTCACGAACACTGATAAAACGAAGTGTTCGAATCTAGTTTGTTTTGCTCTAAAACGACGTGCCACGTCGAGTTAAGCACGAATACGTGCATTTCACGCAGTTCTGGAGATATTACGTTTTTGAGTTCACACTCACGAACACTGGTAAAACGAAGTGTTCGAATCTAGCTTGTTTTGCTCTAAAACGACGTGCCACTTCGAGCACGAATACGTGCATTTCACGCAGTTCTGGAGATATTACGTTTTTGAGTTCACACTCACGAACACTGGTAAAACGAAGTGTTCGAATCTAGTTTGTTTTGCTCTAGAACGACGTGCCACGTCGAGTTAAGCACGAATACGTGCATTTCGCGCAGTTCTGGAGATATTACGTTTTTGAGTTCACACTCACGCACACTGGTAAAACGAAGTGTTCTAATCAAGCTTGTTTTGCTCTAAAACGACGTGCCACGTCGAGTTAAGCACGAATACATGCATTTCACGCAGTTCTGGAGATATTACGCTTCTGAGTTCACACTCACGAACACTGGTAAAACGAAGTGTTCGAATCTAGTTTGTTTTGCTCTAAAACGACGTGGCACGTCGAGTTAAGCACGAATACGTGCATTTCACGCAGTTCTGGAGATATTACGTTTTCGAGTTCACACTCACGAACGAAGTGTTCGAATCTAGCTTGTTTTGCTGTAAAACGACGTGCCACGTCGAGTTAAGCACGAATACGTGCATTTCACGCAGTTCTGGAGATATTACGTTTTTGAGTTCACACTCACGCACACTGGTAAAACGAAGTGTTCGAATCAAGCTTGTTTTGCTCTAAAACGACGTGCCACGTCGAGTTAAGCACGAATACATGCATTTCACGCAGTTCTGGAGATATTACGTTTTTGAGTTCACACTCACGAACACTGGTAAAACGAAGTGTTCGAATCTAGTTTGTTTTGCTCTAGAACGACGTGCCACGTCGAGTCAAGCACGAATACGTGCATTTCGCGCAGTTCTGGAGATATTACGTTTTTGAGTTCACACTCACGCACACTGGTAAAACGAAGTGTTCGAATCTAGCTTGTTTTGCTCTAAAACGACGTGCCACGTCGAGTTAAGCACGAATACGTGCATTTCACGCAGTTCTGGAGATATTACGTTTTTGAGTTCACACTCACGCACACTGGTAAAACGAAGTGTTCGAATCAAGCTTGTTTTGCTCTAAAACGACGTGCCACGTCGAGTTAAGCACGAATACATGCATTTCATGCAGTTCTGGAGATATTACGTTTTTGAGTTCACACTCACGAACACTGGTAAAACGAAGTGTTCGAATCTAGCTTGTTTTGCTCTAAAACGACGTGCCACGTCGAGTTAAGCACGAATACGTGCATTTCACGCAGTTCTGGAGATATTACGTTTTTGAGTTCACACTCACGAACACTGGTAAAACGAAGTGTTCGAATCTAGCTTGTTTTGCTCTAAAACGACGTGCCACTTCGAGTTAAGCACGAATACGTGCATTTCACGCAGTTCTGGAGATATTACGTTTTTGAGTTCCCACGCGAACACTGGTAAAACGAAGTGTTCGAATCTAGTTTGTTTTGCTCTAAAACGACGTGCCACATCGAGTTAAGCACGAATACGTGCATTTCACGCAGTTCTGGAGATATTACGTTTTCGAGTTCACACTCACGAACACTGGTAAAACGAAGTGTTCGAATCTAGTTTGTTTTGCTCTACAACGACGTGCCACGTCGAGTTAAGCACGAATACGTGCATTTCACGCAGTTCTGGAGATATTACGTTTTTGAGTTCACACTCACGAACACTGGTAAAACGAAGTGTTCGAATCTAGCTTGTTTTGCTCTAAAACGACGTGCCACGTCGAGTTAAGCACGAATACGTGCATTTCACGCAGTTCTGGAGATATTACGTTTTCGAGCTCACACTCACGAACACTGGTAAAACGAAGTGTTCGAATCTAGCTTGTTTTGCTCTAAAACGACGTGCCACGTCGAGTTAAGCACGAATACGTGCATTTCACGCAGTTCTGGAGATATTACGTTTTTGAGTTCACACTCACGAACACTGGTAAAACGAAGTGTTCGAATCTAGCTTGTTTTGCTCTAAAACGACGTGCCACGTCGAGTTAAGCACGAATACGTGCATTTCACGCAGTTCTGGAGATATTACGTTTTCGAGCTCACACTCACGAACACTGGTAAAACGAAGTGTTCGAATCTAGCTTGTTTTGCTCTAAAACGACGTGCCACGTCGAGTTAAGCACGAATACGTGCATTTCACGCAGTTCTGGAGATATTACGTTTTTGAGTTCACACTCACGAACACTGGTAAAACGAAGTGTTCGAATCTAGCTTGTTTTGCTCTAAAACGACGTGGCACGTCGAGTTAAGCACGAATACGTGCATTTCACGCAGTTCTGGAGATATTACGTTTTTGAGTTCACACTCACGAACACTGGTAAAACGAAGTGTTCGAATCTAGTTTGTTTTGCTCTAGAACGACGTGCCACGTCGAGTTAAGCACGAATACGTGCATTTCGCGCAGTTCTGGAGATATTACGTTTTGAGTTCACACTCACGCACACTGGTAAAACGAAGTGTTCTAATCAAGCTTGTTTTGCTCTAAAACGACGTGCCACGTCGAGTTAAGCACGAATACATGCATTTCACGCAGTTCTGGAGATATTACGTTTTTGAGTTCACACTCACGAACACTGGTAAAACGAAGTGTTCGAATCTAGTTTGTTTTGCTCTAGAACGACGTGCCACGTCGAGTTAAGCACGAATACGTGCATTTCGCGCAGTTCTGGAGATATTACGTTTTTGAGTTCACACTCACGCACACTGGTAAAACGAAGTGTTCTAATCAAGCTTGTTTTGCTCTAAAACGACGTGCCACGTCGAGTTAAGCACGAATACATACATTTCACGCAGTTCTGGAGATATTACGTTTCTGAGTTCACACTCACGAACACTGGTAAAACGAAGTGTTCGAATCTAGTTTGTTTTGCTCTAAAACGACGTGGCACGTCGAGTTAAGCACGAATACGTGCATTTCACGCAGTTCTGGAGATATTACGTTTTCGAGTTCACACTCACGAACGAAGTGTTCGAATCTAGCTTGTTTTGCTGTAAAACGACGTGCCACGTCGAGTTAAGCACGAATACGTGCATTTCACGCAGTTCTGGAGATATTACGTTTTTGAGTTCACACTCACGCACACTGGTAAAACGAAGTGTTCGAATCAAGCTTGTTTTGCTCTAAAACGACGTGCCACGTCGAGTTAAGCACGAATACATGCATTTCATGCAGTTCTGGAGATATTACGTTTTTGAGTTCACACTCACGAACACTGGTAAAACGAAGTGTTCGAATCTAGCTTGTTTTGCTCTAAAACGACGTGCCACGTCGAGTTAAGCACGAATACGTGCATTTCACGCAGTTCTGGAGATATTACGTTTTCGAGTTCACACTCACGAACACTGGTAAAACGAAGTGTTCGAATCTAGCTTGTTTTGCTCTAAAACGACGTGCCACGTCGAGTTAAGCACGAATACGTGCATTTCACGCAGTTCTGGAGATATTACGTTTTTGAGTTCACACTCACGCACACTGGTAAAACGAAGTGTTCGAATCAAGCTTGTTTTGCTCTAAAACGACGTGCCACGTCGAGTTAAGCACGAATACATGCATTTCATGCAGTTCTGGAGATATTACGTTTTTGAGTTCACACTCACGAACACTGGTAAAACGAAGTGTTCGAATCTAGCTTGTTTTGCTCTAAAACGACGTGCCACGTCGAGTTAAGCACGAATACGTGCATTTCACGCAGTTCTGGAGATATTACGTTTTCGAGTTCACACTCACGAACACTGGTAAAACGAAGTGTTCGAATCTAGTTTGTTTTGCTCTAAAACGACGTGCCACGTCGAGTTAAGCACGAATACGTGCATTTCACGCAGTTCTGGAGATATTACGTTTTCGAGTTCACACTCACGAACACTGGTAAAACGAAGTGTTCGAATCTAGCTTGTTTTGCTCTAAAACGACATGCCACGTCGAGTTAAGCACGAATACGTGCATTTCACGCAGTTCTGGAGATATTACGTTTTTGAGTTCACACTCACGCACACTGGTAAAACGAAGTGTTCGAATCAAGCTTGTTTTGCTCTAAAACGACGTGCCACGTCGAGTTAAGCACGAATACATGCATTTCACGCAGTTCTGGAGATATTACGTTTTCGAGTTCACACTCACGAACACTGGTAAAACGAACTGTTCGAATCTAGTTTGTTTTGCTCTAAAACGACGTGCCACGTCGAGTTAAGCACGAATACGTGCATTTCACGCAGTTCTGGAGATATTACGTTTTTGAGTTCACACTCACGAACACTGGTAAAACGAAGTGTTCGAATCTAGTTTGTTTTGCTCTAAAACGACGTGCCACGTCGAGTTAAGCACGAATACGTGCATTTCACGCAGTTCTGGAGATATTACGTTTTCGAGTTCACACTCACGAACACTGATAAAACGAAGTGTTCGAATCTAGTTTGTTTTGCTCTAAAACGACGTGCCACGTCGAGTTAAGCACGAATACGTGCATTTCACGCAGTTCTGGAGATATTACGTTTTTGAGTTCACACTCACGAACACTGGTAAAACGAAGTGTTCGAATCTAGCTTGTTTTGCTCTAAAACGACGTGCCACTTCGAGTTAAGCACGACTACGTGCATTTCACGCAGTTCTGGAGATATTACGTTTTTGAGTTCACACGCGAACACTGGTAAAACGAAGTGTTCGAATCTAGTTTGTTTTGCTCTAAAACGACGTGCCACGTCGAGTTAAGCACGAATACGTGCATTTCACGCAGTTCTGGATATTACGTTTTCGAGTTCACACTCACGAACACTGGTAAAACAAAGTGTTCGAATCTAGCTTGTTTTGCTCTAAAACGACGTGCCACGTCGAGTTAAGCACGAATACGTGCATTTCACGCAGTTCTGCAGATATTACGTTTTTGAGTTCACACTCACGAACACTGGTAAAACGAAGTGTTCGAATCAAGCTTGTTTTGCTCTAAAACGACGTGCCACGTCGAGTTAAGCACGAATACGTGCATTTCACGCAGTTCTGGAGATATTACGTTTTGAGTTCACACTCACGAACACTGGTAAAACGAAGTGTTCGAATCTAGTTTGTTTTGCTCTAAAACGACGTGCCACGTCGAGTTAAGCACGAATACGTGCATTTCATGCAGTTCTGGAGTTCGAGTTTTCGAGTTCACACTCACGAACACTGGTAAAACGAAGTGTTCGAATCTAGCTTGTTTTGCTCTAAAACGACGTGCCACGTCGAGTTAAGCACGAATACGTGCATTTCACGCAGTTCTGGAGATATTACGTTTTTGAGTTCACACTCACGCACACTGGTAAAACGAAGTGTTCGAATCAAGCTTGTTTTGCTCTAAAACGACGTGCCACGTCGAGTTAAGCACGAATACATGCATTTCATGCAGTTCTGGAGATATTACGTTTTTGAGTTCACACTCACGAACACTGGTAAAACGAAGTGTTCGAATCTAGCTTGTTTTGCTCTAAAACGACGTGCCACGTCGAGTTAAGCACGAATACGTGCATTTCACGCAGTTCTGGAGATATTACGTTTTCGAGTTCACACTCACGAACACTGGTAAAACGAAGTGTTCGAATCTAGTTTGTTTTGCTCTAAAACGACGTGCCACGTCGAGTTAAGCACGAATACGTGCATTTCACGCAGTTCTGGAGATATTACGTTTTCGAGTTCACACTCACGAACACTGGTAAAACGAAGTGTTCGAATCTAGCTTGTTTTGCTCTAAAACGACATGCCACGTCGAGTTAAGCACGAATACGTGCATTTCACGCAGTTCTGGAGATATTACGTTTTTGAGTTCACACTCACGAACACTGGTAAAACGAAGTGTTCGAATCTAGCTTGTTTTGCTCTAAAACGACGTGCCACGTCGAGTTAAGCACGAATACGTGCATTTCGCGCAGTTCTGGAGATATTACGTTTTTGAGTTCACACTCACGAACACTGGTAAAACGAAGTGTTCGAATCTAGCTTGTTTTGCTCTAAAACGACGTGCCACGTCGAGTTAAGCACGAATACGTGCATTTCGCGCAGTTCTGGAGATATTACGTTTTTGAGTTCACACTCACGAACACTGGTAAAACGAAGTGTTCGAATCTAGTTTGTTTTGCTCTAAAACGACGTGCCACGTCGAGTTAAGCACGAATACGTGCATTTCGCGCAGTTCTGGAGATATTACGTTTTTGATTTCACACTCACGAACACTGGTAAAACGAATTGTTCGAATCTAGCTTGTTTTGCTCTAAAACGACGTGCCACGTCGAGTTAAGCACGAATACGTGCATTTCACGCAGTTCTGGAGATATTACGTTTTTGAGTTCACACTCACGAACACTGGTAAAACGAAGTGTTCGAATCAAGCTTGTTTTGCTCTAAAACGACGTGCCACGTCGAGTTAAGCACGAATACATGCATTTCACGCAGTTCTGGAGATATTACGTTTTTGAGTTCACACTCACGAACACTGGTAAAACGAAGTGTTCGAATCTAGCTTGTTTTGATCTAAAACGACGTGCCACGTCGAGTTAAGCACGAATACGTGCATTTCACGCAGTTCTGGAGATATTACGTTTTTGAGTTCACACTCACGAACACTGGTAAAACGAATTGTTCGAATCTAGCTTGTTTTGCTCTAAAACGACGTGCCACGTCGAGTTAAGCACGAATACGTGCATTTCACGCAGTTCTGGAGATATTACGTTTTTGAGTTCACACTCACGAACACTGGTAAAACGAAGTGTTCGAATCTAGTTTGTTTTGCTCTAAAACGACGTGCCACGTCGAGTTAAGCACGAATACGTGCATTTCACGCAGTTCTGGAGATATTACGTTTTTGAGTTCACACTCACGAACACTGGTAAAACGAAGTGTTCGAATCTAGTTTGTTTTGCTCTAAAACGACGTGCCACGTCGAGTTAAGCACGAATACGTGCATTTCATGCAGTTCTGGAGTTCGAGTTTTCGAGTTCACACTCACGAACACTGGTAAAACGAAGTGTTCGAATCTAGCTTGTTTTGCTCTAAAACGACGTGCCACGTCGAGTTAAGCACGAATACGTGCATTTCACGCAGTTCTGGAGATATTACGTTTTTGAGTTCACACTCACGCACACTGGTAAAACGAAGTGTTCGAATCAAGCTTGTTTTGCTCTAAAACGACGTGCCACGTCGAGTTAAGCACGAATACATGCATTTCACGCAGTTCTGGAGATATTACGTTTTCGAGTTCACACTCACGAACACTGGTAAAACGAACTGTTCGAATCTAGTTTGTTTTGCTCTAAAACGACGTGCCACGTCGAGTTAAGCACGAATACGTGCATTTCACGCAGTTCTGGAGATATTACGTTTTTGAGTTCACACTCACGAACACTGGTAAAACGAAGTGTTCGAATCTAGTTTGTTTTGCTCTAAAACGACGTGCCACGTCGAGTTAAGCACGAATACGTGCATTTCACGCAGTTCTGGAGATATTACGTTTTCGAGTTCACACTCACGAACACTGATAAAACGAAGTGTTCGAATCTAGTTTGTTTTGCTCTAAAACGACGTGCCACGTCGAGTTAAGCACGAATACGTGCATTTCACGCAGTTCTGGAGATATTACGTTTTTGAGTTCACACTCACGAACACTGGTAAAACGAAGTGTTCGAATCTAGCTTGTTTTGCTCTAAAACGACGTGCCACTTCGAGTTAAGCACGACTACGTGCATTTCACGCAGTTCTGGAGATATTACGTTTTTGAGTTCACACGCGAACACTGGTAAAACGAAGTGTTCGAATCTAGTTTGTTTTGCTCTAAAACGACGTGCCACGTCGAGTTAAGCACGAATACGTGCATTTCACGCAGTTCTGGATATTACGTTTTCGAGTTCACACTCACGAACACTGGTAAAACAAAGTGTTCGAATCTAGCTTGTTTTGCTCTAAAACGACGTGCCACGTCGAGTTAAGCACGAATACGTGCATTTCACGCAGTTCTGCAGATATTACGTTTTTGAGTTCACACTCACGAACACTGGTAAAACGAAGTGTTCGAATCAAGCTTGTTTTGCTCTAAAACGACGTGCCACGTCGAGTTAAGCACGAATACGTGCATTTCACGCAGTTCTGGAGATATTACGTTTTTGAGTTCACACTCACGAACACTGGTAAAACGAAGTGTTCGAATCTAGTTTGTTTTGCTCTAAAACGACGTGCCACGTCGAGTTAAGCACGAATACGTGCATTTCATGCAGTTCTGGAGTTCGAGTTTTCGAGTTCACACTCACGAACACTGGTAAAACGAAGTGTTCGAATCTAGCTTGTTTTGCTCTAAAACGACGTGCCACGTCGAGTTAAGCACGAATACGTGCATTTCACGCAGTTCTGGAGATATTACGTTTTTGAGTTCACACTCACGCACACTGGTAAAACGAAGTGTTCGAATCAAGCTTGTTTTGCTCTAAAACGACGTGCCACGTCGAGTTAAGCACGAATACATGCATTTCACGCAGTTCTGGAGATATTACGTTTTTGAGTTCACACTCACGAACACTGGTAAAACGAAGTGTTCGAATCTAGCTTGTTTTGCTCTAAAACGACGTGCCACGTCGAGTTAAGCACGAATACGTGCATTTCACGCAGTTCTGGAGATATTACGTTTTTGAGTTCACACTCACGAACACTGGTAAAACGAAGTGTTCGAATCTAGCTTGTTTTGCCCTGAAACGACGTGCCACGTCGAGTTAAGCACGAATACGTGCATTTCACGCAGTTCTGGAGATATTACGTTTTTGAGTTCACACTCACGAACACTGGTAAAACGAAGTGTTCGAATCTAGTTTGTTTTGCTCTAAAACGACGTGCCACGTCGAGTTAAGCACGAATACGTGCATTTCACGCAGTTCTGGAGATATTACGTTTTTGAGTTCACACTCACGAACACTGGTAAAACGAAGTGTTCGAATCTAGTTTGTTTTGCTCTAAAACGACGTGCCACGTCGAGTTAAGCACGAATACGTGCATTTCACGCAGTTCTGGAGATATTACGTTTTTGAGTTCACACTCACGAACACTGGTAAAACGAAGTGTTCGAATCTAGTTTGTTTTGCTCTAAAACGACGTGCCACGTCGAGTTAAGCACGAATACGTGCATTTCACGCAGTTCTGGAGATATTACGTTTTCGAGTTCACACTCACGAACACTGGTAAAACGAATTGTTCGAATCTAGCTTGTTTTGCTCTAAAACGACGTGCCACGTCGAGTTAAGCACGAATACGTGCATTTCACGCAGTTCTGGAGATATTACGTTTTTGAGTTCACACTCACGAACACTGGTTAAACGAAGTGTTCGAATCTAGTTTGTTTTGCTCTAAAACGACGTGCCACGTCGAGTTAAGCACGAATACGTGCATTTCACGCAGTTCTGGAGATATTACGTTTTTGAGTTCACACTCACGAACACTGGTAAAACGAAGTGTTCGAATCTAGTTTGTTTTGCTCTAAAACGACGTGCCACGTCGAGTTAAGCACGAATACGTGCATTTCATGCAGTTCTGGAGTTCGAGTTTTCGAGTTCACACTCACGAACACTGGTAAAACGAAGTGTTCGAATCTAGCTTGTTTTGCTCTAAAACGACGTGCCACGTCGAGTTAAGCACGAATACGTGCATTTCACGCAGTTCTGGAGATATTACGTTTTTGAGTTCACACTCACGCACACTGGTAAAACGAAGTGTTCGAATCAAGCTTGTTTTGCTCTAAAACGACGTGCCACGTCGAGTTAAGCACGAATACATGCATTTCACGCAGTTCTGGAGATATTACGTTTTCGAGTTCACACTCACGAACACTGGTAAAACGAACTGTTCGAATCTAGTTTGTTTTGCTCTAAAACGACGTGCCACGTCGAGTTAAGCACGAATACGTGCATTTCACGCAGTTCTGGAGATATTACGTTTTTGAGTTCACACTCACGAACACTGGTAAAACGAAGTATTCGAATCTAGTTTGTTTTGCTCTAAAACGACGTGCCACGTCGAGTTAAGCACGAATACGTGCATTTCACGCAGTTCTGGAGATATTACGTTTTCGAGTTCACACTCACGAACACTGATAAAACGAAGTGTTCGAATCTAGTTTGTTTTGCTCTAAAACGACGTGCCACGTCGAGTTAAGCACGAATACGTGCATTTCACGCAGTTCTGGAGATATTACGTTTTTGAGTTCACACTCACGAACACTGGTAAAACGAAGTGTTCGAATCTAGCTTGTTTTGCTCTAAAACGACGTGCCACTTCGAGTTAAGCACGAATACGTGCATTTCACGCAGTTCTGGAGATATTACGTTTTTGAGCACACGCGAACACTGGTAAAACGAAGTGTTCGAATCTAGTTTGTTTTGCTCTAAAACGACGTGCCACGTCGAGTTAAGCACGAATACGTGCATTTCACGCAGTTCTGGATATTACGTTTTCGAGTTCACACTCACGAACACTGGTAAAACAAAGTGTTCGAATCTAGCTTGTTTTGCTCTAAAACGACGTGCCACGTCGAGTTAAGCACGAATACGTGCATTTCACGCAGTTCTGCAGATATTACGTTTTTGAGTTCACACTCACGAACACTGGTAAAACGAAGTGTTCGAATCAAGCTTGTTTTGCTCTAAAACGACGTGCCACGTCGAGTTAAGCACGAATACGTGCATTTCACGCAGTTCTGGAGATATTACGTTTTTGAGTTCACACTCACGAACACTGGTAAAACGAAGTGTTCGAATCTAGTTTGTTTTGCTCTAAAACGACGTGCCACGTCGAGTTAAGCACGAATACGTGCATTTCATGCAGTTCTGGAGTTCGAGTTTTCGAGTTCACACTCACGAACACTGGTAAAACGAAGTGTTCGAATCTAGCTTGTTTTGCTCTAAAACGACGTGCCACGTCGAGTTAAGCACGAGTTAAGCACGTCGAGTTAAGCACGCATTTAGCGCAGTTCTGGAGATATTACGTTTTTGAGTTCACACTCACGCACACTGGTAAAACGAAGTGTTCGAATCAAGCTTGTTTTGCTCTAAAACGACGTGCCACGTCGAGTTAAGCACGCAGTTCACGCAGTTCTGGAGATATTACGTTTTTGAGTTCACACTCACGAACACTGGTAAAACGAAGTGTTCGAATCTAGCTTGTTTTGCTCTAAAACGACGTGCCACGTCGAGTTAAGCACGAATACGTGCATTTCACGCAGTTCTGGAGATATTACGTTTTTGAGTTCACACTCACGAACACTGGTAAAACGAAGTGTTCGAATCTAGCTTGTTTTGCCCTGAAACGACGTGCCACGTCGAGTTAAGCACGAATACGTGCATTTCACGCAGTTCTGGAGATATTACGTTTTTGAGTTCACACTCACGAACACTGGTAAAACGAAGTGTTCGAATCTAGTTTGTTTTGCTCTAAAACGACGTGCCACGTCGAGTTAAGCACGAATACGTGCATTTCACGCAGTTCTGGAGATATTACGTTTTTGAGTTCACACTCACGAACACTGGTAAAACGAAGTGTTCGAATCTAGTTTGTTTTGCTCTAAAACGACGTGCCACGTCGAGTTAAGCACGAATACGTGCATTTCACGCAGTTCTGGAGATATTACGTTTTTGAGTTCACACTCACGAACACTGGTAAAACGAAGTGTTCGAATCTAGTTTGTTTTGCTCTAAAACGACGTGCCACGTCGAGTTAAGCACGAATACGTGCATTTCACGCAGTTCTGGAGATATTACGTTTTCGAGTTCGCACTCACGAACACTGGTAAAACGAAGTGTTCGAATCTAGTTTGTTTTGCTCTAAAACGACGTGCCACGTCGAGTTAAGCACGAATACGTGCATTTCACGCAGTTCTGGAGATATTACGTTTTTGAGTTCACACTCACGAACACTGGTAAAACGAAGTGTTCGAATCTAGTTTGTTTTGCTCTAGAACGACGTGCCACGTCGAGTTAAGCACGAATACGTGCATTTCGCGCAGTTCTGGAGATATTGCGTTTTTGAGTTCACACTCACGCACACTGGTAAAACGAAGTGTTCGAATCAAGCTTGTTTTGCTCTAAAACGACGTGCCACGTCGAGTTAAGCACGAATACATGCATTTCACGCAGTTCTGGAGATATTACGTTTTTGAGTTCACACTCACGAACACTGGTAAAACGAAGTGTTCGAATCTAGCTTGTTTTGATCTAAAACGACGTGCCACGTCGAGTTAAGCACGAATACGTGCATTTCACGCAGTTCTGGAGATATTACGTTTTTGAGTTCACACTCACGAACACTGGTAAAACGAATTGTTCGAATCTAGCTTGTTTTGCTCTAAAACGACGTGCCACGTCGAGTTAAGCACGAATACGTGCATTTCACGCAGTTCTGGAGATATTACGTTTTTGAGTTCACACTCACGAACACTGGTAAAACGAGGTGTTCGAATCTAGTTTGTTTTGCTCTAAAACGACGTGCCACGTCGAGTTAAGCACGAATACGTGCATTTCACGCAGTTCTGGAGATATTACGTTTTTGAGTTCACACTCACGAACACTGGTAAAACGAAGTGTTCGAATCTAGTTTGTTTTGCTCTAAAACGACGTGCCACGTCGAGTTAAGCACGAATACGTGCATTTCATGCAGTTCTGGAGTTCGAGTTTTCGAGTTCACACTCACGAACACTGGTAAAACGAAGTGTTCGAATCTAGCTTGTTTTGCTCTAAAACGACGTGCCACGTCGAGTTAAGCACGAATACGTGCATTTCACGCAGTTCTGGAGATATTACGTTTTTGAGTTCACACTCACGCACACTGGTAAAACGAAGTGTTCGAATCAAGCTTGTTTTGCTCTAAAACGACGTGCCACGTCGAGTTAAGCACGAATACATGCATTTCACGCAGTTCTGGAGATATTACGTTTTTGAGTTCACACTCACGAACACTGGTAAAACGAAGTGTTCGAATCTAGCTTGTTTTGCTCTAAAACGACGTGCCACGTCGAGTTAAGCACGAATACGTGCATTTCACGCAGTTCTGGAGATATTACGTTTTTGAGTTCACACTCACGAACACTGGTAAAACGAAGTGTTCGAATCTAGTTTGTTTTGCTCTAAAACGACGTGCCACGTCGAGTTAAGCACGAATACGTGCATTTCACGCAGTTCTGGATATTACGTTTTCGAGTTCACACTCACGAACACTGGTAAAACGAAGTGTTCGAATCTAGTTTGTTTTGCTCTAAAACGACGTGCCACGTCGAGTTAAGCACGAATACGTGCATTTCACGCAGTTCTGCAGATATTACGTTTTTGAGTTCACACTCACGAACACTGGTAAAACGAAGTGTTCGAATCTAGTTTGTTTTGCTCTAAAACGACGTGCCACGTCGAGTTAAGCACGAATACGTGCATTTCACGCAGTTCTGGAGATATTACGTTTTTGAGTTCACACTCACGAACACTGGTAAAACGAAGTGTTCGAATCTAGTTTGTTTTGCTCTAAAACGACGTGCCACGTCGAGTTAAGCACGAATACGTGCATTTCACGCAGTTCTGGAGATATTACGTTTTCGAGTTCGCACTCACGAACACTGGTAAAACGAAGTGTTCGAATCTAGTTTGTTTTGCTCTAAAACGACGTGCCACGTCGAGTTAAGCACGAATACGTGCATTTCACGCAGTTCTGGAGATATTACGTTTTTGAGTTCACACTCACGAACACTGGTAAAACGAAGTGTTCGAATCTAGTTTGTTTTGCTCTAGAACGACGTGCCACGTCGAGTTAAGCACGAATACGTGCATTTCGCGCAGTTCTGGAGATATTGCGTTTTTGAGTTCACACTCACGCACACTGGTAAAACGAAGTGTTCGAATCAAGCTTGTTTTGCTCTAAAACGACGTGCCACGTCGAGTTAAGCACGAATACATGCATTTCACGCAGTTCTGGAGATATTACGTTTTTGAGTTCACACTCACGAACACTGGTAAAACGAAGTGTTCGAATCTAGCTTGTTTTGATCTAAAACGACGTGCCACGTCGAGTTAAGCACGAATACGTGCATTTCACGCAGTTCTGGAGATATTACGTTTTTGAGTTCACACTCACGAACACTGGTAAAACGAATTGTTCGAATCTAGCTTGTTTTGCTCTAAAACGACGTGCCACGTCGAGTTAAGCACGAATACGTGCATTTCACGCAGTTCTGGAGATATTACGTTTTTGAGTTCACACTCACGAACACTTGTAAAACGAAGTGTTCGAATCTAGTTTGTTTTGCTCTAAAACGACGTGCCACGTCGAGTTAAGCACGAATACGTGCATTTCACGCAGTTCTGGAGATATTACGTTTTTGAGTTCACACTCACGAACACTGGTAAAACGAAGTGTTCGAATCTAGCTTGTTTTGCTCTAAAACGACGTGCCACTTCGAGTTAAGCACGAATACGTGCATTTCACGCAGTTCTGGAGATATTACGTTTTTGAGTTCACACGCGAACACTGGTAAAACGAAGTGTTCGAATCTAGTTTGTTTTGCTCTAAAACGACGTGCCACGTCGAGTTAAGCACGAATACGTGCATTTCACGCAGTTCTGGATATTACGTTTTCGAGTTCACACTCACGAACACTGGTAAAAAAAAGTGTTCGAATCTAGCTTGTTTTGCTCTAAAACGACGTGCCACGTCGAGTTAAGCACGAATACGTGCATTTCACGCAGTTCTGCAGATATTACGTTTTTGAGTTCACACTCACGAACACTGGTAAAACGAAGTGTTCGAATCAAGCTTGTTTTGCTCTAAAACGACGTGCCACGTCGAGTTAAGCACGAATACGTGCATTTCACGCAGTTCTGGAGATATTACGTTTTTGAGTTCACACTCACGAACACTGGTAAAACCAAGTGTTCGAATCTAGTTTGTTTTGCTCTAAAACGACGTGCCACGTCGAGTTAAGCACGAATACGTGCATTTCACGCAGTTCTGGAGATATTACGTTTTTGAGTTCACACTCACGAACACTGGTAAAACGAAGTGTTCGAATCTAGTTTGTTTTGCTCTAAAACGACGTGCCACGTCGAGTTAAGCACGAATACGTGCATTTCATGCAGTTCTGGAGTTCGAGTTTTCGAGTTCACACTCACGAACACTGGTAAAACGAAGTGTTCGAATCTAGCTTGTTTTGCTCTAAAACGACGTGCCACGTCGAGTTAAGCACGAATACGTGCATTTCACGCAGTTCTGGAGATATTACGTTTTTGAGTTCACACTCACGCACACTGGTAAAACGAAGTGTTCGAATCAAGCTTGTTTTGCTCTAAAACGACGTGCCACGTCGAGTTAAGCACGAATACATGCATTTCACGCAGTTCTGGAGATATTACGTTTTCGAGTTCACACTCACGAACACTGGTAAAACGAACTGTTCGAATCTAGTTTGTTCTGCTCTAAAACGACGTGCCACGTCGAGTTAAGCACGAATACGTGCATTTCACGCAGTTCTGGAGATATTACGTTTTTGAGTTCACACTCACGAACACTGGTAAAACGAAGTGTTCGAATCTAGTTTGTTTTGCTCTAAAACGACGTGCCACGTCGAGTTAAGCACGAATACGTGCATTTCACGCAGTTCTGGAGATATTACGTTTTCGAGTTCACACTCACGAACACTGATAAAACGAAGTGTTCGAATCTAGTTTGTTTTGCTCTAAAACGACGTGCCACGTCGAGTTAAGCACGAATACGTGCATTTCACGCAGTTCTGGAGATATTACGTTTTTGAGTTCACACTCACGAACACTGGTAAAACGAAGTGTTCGAATCTAGCTTGTTTTGCTCTAAAACGACGTGCCACTTCGAGTTAAGCACGAATACGTGCATTTCACGCAGTTCTGGAGATATTACGTTTTTGAGTTCCCACGCGAACACTGGTAAAACGAAGTGTTCGAATCTAGTTTGTTTTGCTCTAAAACGACGTGCCACATCGAGTTAAGCACGAATACGTGCATTTCACGCAGTTCTGGAGATATTACGTTTTCGAGTTCACACTCACGAACACTGGTAAAACGAAGTGTTCGAATCTAGTTTGTTTTGCTCTACAACGACGTGCCACGTCGAGTTAAGCACGAATACGTGCATTTCACGCAGTTCTGGAGATATTACGTTTTTGAGTTCACACTCACGAACACTGGTAAAACGAAGTGTTCGAATCTAGCTTGTTTTGCTCTAAAACGACGTGCCACGTCGAGTTAAGCACGAATACGTGCATTTCACGCAGTTCTGGAGATATTACGTTTTCGAGCTCACACTCACGAACACTGGTAAAACGAAGTGTTCGAATCTAGCTTGTTTTGCTCTAAAACGACGTGCCACGTCGAGTTAAGCACGAATACGTGCATTTCACGCAGTTCTGGAGATATTACGTTTTTGAGTTCACACTCACGAACACTGGTAAAACGAAGTGTTCGAATCTAGCTTGTTTTGCTCTAAAACGACGTGCCACGTCGAGTTAAGCACGAATACGTGCATTTCACGCAGTTCTGGAGATATTACGTTTTCGAGCTCACACTCACGAACACTGGTAAAACGAAGTGTTCGAATCTAGCTTGTTTTGCTCTAAAACGACGTGCCACGTCGAGTTAAGCACGAATACGTGCATTTCACGCAGTTCTGGAGATATTACGTTTTTGAGTTCACACTCACGAACACTGGTAAAACGAAGTGTTCGAATCTAGCTTGTTTTGCTCTAAAACGACGTGCCACGTCGAGTTAAGCACGAATACGTGCATTTCACGCAGTTCTGGAGATATTACGTTTTTGAGTTCACACTCACGCACACTGGTAAAACGAAGTGTTCGAATCAAGCTTGTTTTGCTCTAAAACGACGTGGCACGTCGAGTTAAGCACGAATACGTGCATTTCACGCAGTTCTGGAGATATTACGTTTTTAAATTCACACTCACGAACACTGGTAAAAC
>NW_028317788.1:67500-70000 GCF_055824585.1 Amblyomma mixtum | reverse complement strand
AGTTGAAGCGAGACCAACAGGCGGCAACACGCGATATTGCCGATATCAGAAAGCGTCTCGAAGCTGTAGAAAACGTAGCGACTGGTTTTGAAAACTTGCAACGGGATCTTTGCGATACACGTAAAGCACTTGAACTTGTGCAAAAGGAAACACATGCTTTCCGTGCTCGTTTAGATGATAGCGAGGACCGCTCACGGCGTGACAACCTTATCTTTTATGGATTTGATGATAGCTCTACCGAGACTAACGAGCAATGTGAAGAAAAAGTTCTTAACCTAATTGCTGAAACATTAGAACTCTCTTTAACGAGTGACTGCATTGCTCGTGCGCACAGAATCGGTAGATTCGACGAGAACAAAACCAGGCCCGTGATAGTAAAATTCGCCGCGCATAAAACCAAGGTGCAGGTGCACTCAAAGCGATCGATGCTGAAGGAAAAGGAAGTATCTATGAGTGAAGATTTTTCTGCGGCGACACGTAAGGCGAGAAAGCGGCTAATTGACTATGCGAAAGAGTTTGATTTAAAAGTCAATTTAAGGCACAACAAACTAATTGCCAATGGGAAATGCTATGGATATAATGCGGAAACTGACCTAGTGTTTGAAATTGGACCTGCTCTAAACAGTGAACCCATTCAATCTCCGCGCTCCCTTCGCTCTGGTCGAACTCTAGCTGGTACTGGAACGTAGGGGCCCGCCAGGGGTGGTGGTACTGCCATTGAGAACATTGGTCTGAGTGTGGTTTTTACTAACATACGAAGTCTTTTGCCTAAAAGAGATGACTTGAGTGCATTGATAAATGATTGTAGCGCTGATATTATTGCCTTAACAGAGACATGGCTGTCTGATAACGTGTCCAACAGTGAACTATTTTTTTGTGAAAAAAATTAAAACATATTTCGATGTGACAGATATGAAAGGCAAGGTGGTGGTGTTTTACTTGCTGTCAACGACCGAATTGAATGCTTTCGTGTTGCCGTAGTGACTAGTTTAGAAATTGTGTGGTGCTGTATAACTTTCCGTTTTAAGAAAATTGTTATTGGTGTCTGCTATCGACCACCGTCAAGCCCCATTAGTTTCTGTGAAGATTTACACGATTTTAACTTTCCGTTTTAAGAAAATTGTTATTGGTGTCTGCTATCGACCACCGTCAAGCCCCATTAGTTTCTGTGAAGATTTACACGACTGCCTCAATACAATTTCTGTGCGCTTTCCGGATGTGAGCATTTTTTCTTTTAGGAGATTTCAACTTCCCAGACATTGAGTGGAATCATGATAGTCCAGTCTTTCTTTCTTCGTGTTCCAATTCTAACCACTTCCTTCACATATGTTCCGATTTCGGATTATCGCAACTTATTGAGCTCCCTACACGTGTCACTGCCACTGCCTCATCCCTTCTTGATCTCATCCTCACATCATCTCCAGACATCGTGTCTTCTATCATTCATTTGCCTGGGTTAAGCGATCACATGATAATCAACTTCAACCTCTCTCTACCCCTATCCCGCTCACGTAAGCAGTTCAAATACATCAGAGATTACAGCAAGGCTGACTTCCAGGCTATTAATAACAATATGTCTTTATTTTTAGATGAATTTTTGAGTGTTTATCTCGACCGTAGCGTACATCGTAACTGGGAGATCTTCAAATCTAAAGTTTCTGACCTAGTAAATAAATACATACCAATCAAAAAGGTATGTAGCAACAGTGCTGCACCCTTGTACAACAGGTATCTTAATAGGCTTTCCAATAAGAAAAAAAGACTTTTCAGGACAGCTCGCTTCACACACTCTGCTGTCAGGTGGTCCGCGTATAAAGCCGCTGCAGTCGCTTATTCAAATGCATTAAAATCAACCAAATTTACCTTCTTTAATCAGACTCTTCCAGCTATGCTAAGCAATGACCCGAAGCAGTTTTGGAACACAGTGAAAGGCAAAAGAAATACCACCATACAACTATTTACCCCGGATGGGGATCCAGTTCCTGACCACCTGTGCGCATCGCTTCTCAATAGCACTTTTATCAAAGCCTTCTCTAGCCCCACCGACACTTCCGTCCTACCTTCGCTCATAGAATATCACTTTCTGCCAATGGATCCCATCGTCATCTCCTCAGAAGGAATTCGTGGCATTATTAACCAACTTAAAACGTCATCCTCTTGTGGTATCGATGGCCTCAGTACTAAATTCTTGAAAAATACCGTAGAATAATCTTCCATTATTCCACATTGTATTTTTTCGCAGTCTTTAAACCATCACACCCTTCCTAATGACTGGCTCACCGGCAAAGTAATCCCAGTGCACAAATCAGGGGAAACGCAAGATCCACGTAATTATCGTCCCATCTCACATACTTCCGTTCCATGTAAAGTTCTAGAGCACATCATATTTAGTCATCTTGTTAATTTCCTAGAATCAAACCAGTTCTTTACTCCGAAACCGCATGGTTTTCGCAAATTCTTCTCGTGTGAAACGCAGTTAATGATTTTCACTAACGACTTG
>NW_028317788.1:55000-60000 GCF_055824585.1 Amblyomma mixtum | reverse complement strand
CGGGAAATGCTCAGAAGAACTGGGAGCTTTTCAAGCAAAAGTTCGAACTGTATGTACAAGCAACACAGTCAGCAACGCCACTGACAGAAGCTGCTAAAACCGCCAGGCTCCTGACTGCTGCCGGGGACGACGCACTGGAAGTCTTCAACAACTTTACGTTCGCCGAAGGTGAAAACAAGCAAGACTACAAGACTGTGGTAAAAAAATTTGAAGAGTACTGCGGAGAACAGCAAAACGAAGTCTACGAAAGATACGTCTTCAGAACAAGGACGCAAGCTGAAGGTGAACCAGTGGAGCACTTCATACGAGACCTGCGCAAGCAAGCAAGGTACTGTGACTTCGGACTGCTTTCCGATTCAATGATTCGCGACCAAATCGTGTTTGGTACCTGCAGCAGTAAACTAAGAGAAAAAATGCTGAGAGAGAAGAATTTGACGCTCCAAAAGGCAGAACAAATATGCAAGGCCGCAGAAGTGGCGAGCAAACAAAACAAAGCATGGCAAAGTAACGACGCAAAAGTGGACGCTGCCGAAAAAGGGTATCCACGTCGCAGGCAAGGGCTGAAAAATGCGTTCCAGTGCTCCAAGTGTAACAGAAGACACGAGCCAAGGAAATGCCCCGCCTTTGGCAAAATCTGCCGCGCTTGTGCAGGCAGAAATCATTTCGCGGTTTGCTGCAGAAAGCATGAGGTTGCCGGAGTGCAACACGAAAATGAGGACATCGAAATACTGGACGTCACCGTATGCGGAATCCAGAAAATGGACTGGATTGTTAATGCCCAAGTTGGAGAACAGCAGGTTGCATTCAAAGTGGACACTGGCTCCCAAGCCAATCTATTACCACTGTCTGTGTACAACAGATTCCGAACGAAGCCACGCCTGAGGCCAAGTAATTCCGTCTTGCGGTCCTATAGCGGGAATGCAATCATGCACTGCGGAGTGACAACTCAAGTAGTCACGATCAGCGATCGTCGGTGCCTAGCAGACTTCTTCGTTGTGAAGCGGGGCAGCCCATCTTAGGTCTGGGACTGGCCGAATCCCTTACACTACTGTCCCGTGCTGTGGATTCCGTGACCGCAGACAAGGTTGCCCCAGCAGTACAGCAATTTCCCCACCTTTTCGAAGGCACTGGTTGCGCGAAGCGAGAATATCGGATGGTGCTTCGTGACGATGCAGTTCCGGTGATCCAAGCAGCGCGTCGCGTCCCCTTGGCGTTACGGGAACCCCTGCGGAAAGAACTCTTGCGCATGGAAAAGGCGAACATCATCTGCAAAGTGGACGAGCCCACTGATTGGGTAAGTCCTCTTGTTATTGTGAGGAAAAAAGATGGTAGCCTCAGGGTGTGCATGGATCCAAGAAATGTAAACGCATGTTTGAAACGGGAGCACTACCAGATGCCACAACGTGAAGATATTGAGGCGGAGCTATCCGGCGCAAAATTTTTCAGTCGCCTCGACGCTAACGCGGGGTTCCACCAAATTCCACTCGACGAGACCACTTCAAAGATATGCACGTTCGCCACGCCGTTTGGTCGCTACCGCTTCCTTAGACTCCCATTTGGAATCGCATCCGCACCCGAAGTCTTCCAGAAAACGCTTAGCGAGATTTTTGACCCTTTACGAGGAGTAAGGGTGTACATAGATGACATTTTGGTGTGGGGATCTTCTAAGCAGGAGCATGACGATCGCCTGAAAGCCGCTCTATCTGCAGCACAACAAGCAGGGCTAACATTTAACTTGGCCAAGTGCAACTTCAGAGTACAGGAAATAGCTTTCTTGGGCGATGTGCTTAGTCAAGCGGGAATTCGTCCAAACCCAGCATTGGTAGACGGTGTAAGCAAAATGCCCGTGCCAAACGATAAACTTGCCATTCAGCGCATGCTCGGCGTAATCAACTATTTCGGCAAATATCTGCCAACACTAGCTGAGAAAACGAAGCTTCTTAGAAGCCTCATACGGAAGGACACCGTGTTTAATTGGACAGAAAAGCACGCACAAGAATGGGAAACAATCTGCGACGCACTGCGCACTGCGCCGCTGCTGGCGATATTCGACCCCGCGAAAGAAACAAAGATAACATCAGATGCTTCTAAAGATGGCCTAGGCGCTGCTCTGCTTCAGCGACACACCAGTGGCTGGCGTCCTGTCGCCTACGCGTCGCGAGCGATGACCGAAGTTGAAAAACGCTATTCCCAGATCGAGAAAGAGGCCATGGGAATTGCATACGCCTGTCACAAGTTCCACCAGTTTGTGTACGGCAGGAAAATCGTAATAGATACCGACCACAAACCATTGATCGCCATTGCGTGCAAAGACATTGGCACCATGCCCCCCAGGCTTCAACGGTTTTTTCTTCGTCTGTTGATATACGAGTATGCTCTACACTTTGTGCCAGGAAAAGACTTGACACTTGCTGACATGCTGTCAAGGGCCACGCTGGCAGAATGTGGAGACACTAGCGATTTCAGCGACATTCAAGTTCACGCAGTTGCTGTTCTGTCGTCCTTGGTAAGCGAAAGAACGAAACGGCTTTTGGCACAGGAGACCTACAACGACCCGGAGCTGCGTGCAGCAGCAGAAAACCTGTCTTCAAACAAAGCCGTCGAAGGAACACTCAAACCATTTGCGTCGGAGCTTTCAGTGATTGACGGAATTCTGCTGAAGGGCAGCAAAGTAGTTATTACAAAGAAGATGCGTCCAGAAACGCTCAGGCGCATTCACGAGGGCCATCTGGGTCTAAATAAGAGCAAAGCGAAGGCAAGGCGTTTAGTCTTCTGGCCCGGTTTGAACTCCGACATTGCAGACATTATACGCAAATGTGCGGTTTGTAAAACCTATGCATACAAACAGCCGAACGAGCCTCTCATGCTACGACCCCCTCCGGAGCACCCCTGGTACCGAGTCGGCGTAGATCTCTTCTACTATGCTGGATCCATGCATCTTGCAGTTTTTGACGCATATTCAAATTTTCCAGAGGTCGAAAAACTCGGAGACACGTCTGCGACTGCGGTCATCGACAAGTTGGCAGCCATCTTTGCAAGATACGGAATCCCGGTGGAAGTCTGCACCGACAACGGCCCCCAGTTTTCAAGCCACCAATTCACCGCCTTCGCGAGACGGTACGATTTCAAACACATTACTTCGAGCCCCGAGTTTCCACGTTCCAACGGGCTTGCGGAAAAGGGTGTTCAGATCATCAAGCGGATTCTTAAGAAGACCGGGAACGCACATGAAGATTTTTGGTTAGGTTTACTCGCATACCGCTCTGCCCCATTGCAGGATGGTCGGTCACCGGCGGAACTTCTGCAGGGCAGGCGCCTACGCACCAGACTACCAGACTTCAGCCAGGAGCCCAAACCACCCGTAAAGAAGCGCCAGCAGCAGTCGTCGGGCAGGCCGCTGCACCAACTGCAACCAGGACAGATTGTTCGCGTCAGAGGCCAGGCCTGGACACAAAAAGCGAAAGTAATAGAAAAAGTAGCACCTAGATCCTACAACATTGCAACAGAAGAGGGCAGAACGCTGCGACGTAACCGTCAGCATCTGCTGGCCACCTCGGAGGCATTCAGGCACTCCAGCTACAGCGACGACAGTGACAGTGACGTGGGAGACGCTGATGCCGAAGAGCCTCCACATCGGTCTTCACCTCGTGCGACTACGTCGGCACCTAGAAGATCGTCAAGGACTACGGCTCAACCACGACGTTTAGCATACTATTCCAACTTTGAACAAATCTCTTAGTGTCTCTTATCTCTGTAGCGTTTGTTGTTTCAATATTTCATTGCTTGTCGCATTATTCTTTCTTTGCTGTTCTGTTCAAAAAAAAAAAAAAGATGGGAAGATGTATCGTGCTGGGTCATGCCGGCATATGGCACGTGATGCGCACCGTGTTGCGCGTCAACCGAGAACGGCCTGTATATAAGCATTCACAATAAACCCAGCGGCAGCATTGCCGCTCCCGGATTCGTAGTCGATTGTCAGTCCCTTATCAGCCTGTCTGGGGCTGATACAGGATGGATGGATGGATGGATGGTGGGATGGTGGGATGGATGGATGGATGGATGGTGGGATGGATGGATGGTGGGATGGTGGGATTGTGGGATGGATGGTGGGATGGAAGGTGGGATGGTGGGATGGAAGGTGGGATGGATGGATGGATGGTGGGATGGTGGGATGGATAGATGGTGGGATGGATGGATGGATGGTGGGATGGGTGGATGGATGGTGGGATGGATGGATGGATGGATGGTGGGATGGATGGATGGATGGTTGGATGGTTGGATGGATGGATGTTGGGATGGATGGATGGTGGGATGCATGGTTGGATGGATTGATGGATGGATGGATGGATGGATAGATGGATGGTTGGATGGATGGTTGGATGGTGGGATGGATGGTTGGATGGATGGATGGTGGGATGCATGGCTGGATGGATTGATGGATGGATGGATGGACGGATGGACGGATGGACGGATGGATGGATGGATGGATGGATGGTTGGATGGTGGGATGGATGGTTGGATGGTTGGATGGTTGGATGGTGATATGGATGGTTGGATGGTTGGATGGATGGATGGTGGGATGGATGGTTGGATGGTTGGATGGATGGATGGTGGGATGTATCGTTGGATGGATGGATGGATGGTTGGATGGATGGATCGATGGATGGTGGGATGGATGGATGGATGGTGGGATGGATGGATGGATGGTGGGATGCATGGATGGATGGATGGATGGTGGGATGGATGGATGGATGGATGGTGGTGGGATGGATGGATGGATGGTGGGATGGATGGATGGATGGATGGATGGTGGTGGGATGGATGGATGGATGGTGGGATGGATGGATGGATGGTGGGATGGATGGATGGATGGATGGATGAATGGATGGTGGGATGGGTGGATGGATGGTGGGATGGATGGATGGATGGCTGGTGGGATGGATGGATGGATGGATGGATGGTGGGATGGATGGATGGATGAATGGATGGTGGGATGGATG
>NW_028317788.1:42500-45000 GCF_055824585.1 Amblyomma mixtum | reverse complement strand
TTGGGATGGATGGATGGGATGGTGGGATGGTGGGATGGATGGATGGATGGATGGTGGGATGGTGGGATGGATGGATGGTGGGATGGTGGGATGGATGGATGGATGGTGGGATGGTGGAATGGATGGATGGATGGATGGTGGGATGTTGGGATGGATGGATGGTGGGATGGTGGGATGGATGGATGGATGGATGGATGGATGGTGGGATGGTGGGATGGATGGATGGATGGATGGTGGGATGGTGGGATGGTGGGATGGATGGATGGATGGATGGATGGATTGTTAGATGGTGGGATGAATGGATGGATGGATGGACGGATGGATGGATGGATGGTTGGATGGTGGGATGGATGGTTGGATGGTTGGATGGATGGATGGTGGGATGGATGGTTGGATGGTTGGATGGATAGATGGCGGGATGGATGGTTGGATGGTTGGATTGTGGGATGCATGGTTGGATGGATGGATGGATGGTCGGATGGATGGTTGGATGGATGGATGGATGGTGGGATGGATGGATGGATGGTGGGATGGATGGATGGATGGATGGATGGATGGTGGGATGGATGGATGGATGGATGGTGGGATGGATGGATAGATGGATGGATGGATGGTGGGATGGATGGATGGATGAATGGATGGTGGGATGGATGGATGGATAGATGGATGGTGGGATGGATGGATGGATGGCTGGTGGGATGGATGGATGGATGGATGAATGGATGGTGGGATGTGTATCGTGCTGGGTCATGCTGGCATATGGCACGTGATGCGCACCGTGTTGCGCGTCAACCGGGGACGGCCTGTATATAAGCATTCACAATAAACCCAGCGGCAGCATTGCCGCTCCCGGATTCGTAGTCGATTGTCAGTCCCTTATCAGCCTGTCTGGGGCTGATACATGGTGTCAGAAGTGGGATACATGGTGGAAGCAGCTACGACGCTTCGTTCGTCCCGGCAAGCATGGAATTACTGAAGCCACCGGAGCATCTTCGTCTCACGGGAAATGCTCAGAAGAACTGGGAGCTTTTCAAGCAAAAGTTTGAACTGTACGTACAAGCAACACAGTCAGCAACGCCACTGACAGAAGCTGCTAAAACCGCCAGGCTCCTGACTGCTGCCGGGGACGACGCACTGGAAGTCTTCAACAACTTTACGTTCGCCGAAGGTGAAAACAAGCAAGACTACAAGACTGTGGTAAAAAAATTTGAAGAGTACTGCGGAGAACAGCAAAACGAAGTCTACGAAAGATACGTCTTCAGAACAAGGACGCAAGCTGAAGGTGAACCAGTGGAGCACTTCATACGAGACCTGCGCAAGCAAGCAAGGTACTGTGACTTCGGACTGCTTTCCGATTCAATGATTCGCGACCAAATCGTGTTTGGTACCTGCAGCAGTAAACTAAGAGAAAAAATGCTGAGAGAGAAGAATTTGACGCTCCAAAAGGCAGAACAAATATGCAAGGCCGCAGAAGTGGCGAGCAAACAAAACAAAGCATGGCAAAGTAACGACGCAAAAGTGGACGCTGCCGAAAAAGGGTATCCACGTCGCAGGCAAGGGCTGAAAAATGCGTTCCAGTGCTCCAAGTGTAACAGAAGACACGAGCCAAGGAAATGCCCCGCCTTTGGCAAAATCTGCCGCGCTTGTGCAGGCAGAAATCATTTCGCGGTTTGCTGCAGAAAGCATGAGGTTGCCGGAGTGCAACACGAAAATGAGGACTTCGAAATACTGGACGTCACCGTATGCGGAATCCAGAAAATGGACTGGATTGTTAATGCCCAAGTTGGAGAACAGCAGGTTGCATTCAAAGTGGACACTGGCTCCCAAGCCAATCTATTACCACTGTCTGTGTACAACAGATTCCGAACGAAGCCACGCCTGAGGCCAAGTAATTCCGTCTTGCGGTCCTATAGCGGGAATGCAATCATGCACTGCGGAGTGACAACTCAAGTAGTCACAATCAACGATCGTCGGTGCCTAGCAGACTTCTTCGTTGTGAAGCGGGGCAGCCCATCTTAGGTCTGGGACTGGCCGAATCCCTTACACTACTGTCCCGTGCTGTGGATTCCGTGACCGCAGACAAGGTTGCCCCAGCAGTACAGCAATTTCCCCACCTTTTCGAAGGCACTGGTTGCGCGAAGCGAGAATATCGGATGGTGCTTCGTGACGGTGCATTTCCGGTGATCCAAGCAGCGCGTCGCGTCCCCTTGGCGTTACGGGAACCAAGTGCCAAGTGGCAGCTTTTTTTCCGTAGCCCTCCATCTGTAGCACCGATGGAAATAAAGATTTGATTTGATTTGATTTGATGGTGGGATGGATGGATGTATGGATGGATGGATGGATGGATGGATGGATGGATGGATGGATGGATGGATGGATGGATGGATGGATGGATGGATGGATGGATGGATGGATGGATGGATGGATGGATGGATGGATGGATGGATAGATGGATGGATGGATGGATGGATGGATGGATGGATGGTGGGTATGGATGGAT
>NW_028317788.1:0-2500 GCF_055824585.1 Amblyomma mixtum | reverse complement strand
TCCATCCATCCATCCCACCATCCATCCATCCATCCCACCATCCCACCATCCCACCATCCATCCATCCCACCATCCCACCATCCATCCATCCATCCATCCACCCATTCATCCATCCATCCATCCCAAAATCCATCCATCCATCCATCCATCCCACCATCCATTCATCCATCTATCCATCCCACCATCCATCCCACCATCCAACCATCCATCCATCCCACCATCCATCCATCCATCCCACCATCCCATCCATCCATCCCAACATCACACACCATCCATCCATCCATCCATCCATCCCACCATCCCACCATCCATCCATCCATCCATCCATTACACCATCCATCCATCCATCCATCCATCCCACCATCCATCCCACCATCCATCCATCCATCCCACCATCCATCCATCCATCCCACCATCCATCCATCCATCCGACCATCCATCCATCCATCCCACCATCCCACCATCCATCCACCCATCCCACCATCCGACCATCCATCCATCCATCCCACCATCCATCCATCCAACCATCCAACCATCCATCCCACCATCCATCCATCCCACCGTCCATCCATCCATCCATCCATCCATCCCACCATCCATCCATCCATCCCACCATCCATCCATCCATCCATCCCACCATCCATCCATCCATCCAACCATCCATCCCACCATCCATCCATCCATCCAACCATGCATCCCACAATCCATCCATCCAACCATCCAACCATCCATCCCACCATCCATCCATCCAACCATCCATCCCACCATCCATCCATCCATCCATCCCACCATCCCACCATCCATCCATCCATCCCACCATCCGACCATCCATCCATCCATCCCACCATCCATCCATCCAACCATCCAACCATCCATCCCACCATCCTTCCATCCATCCCACCGTCCATCCATCCATCCATCCATCCCACCATCCATTCATCCATCTATCCATCCCACCATCCAACCATCCATCCATCCATCCATCCCACCATCCATCCATCCATCCCACCATCCCATCCATCCATCCATCCCAACATCCCACCATCCATCCATCCATCCATCCCACCATCCCACCATCCATCCATCCTTCCATCCATCCCACCATCCATCCATCCATCCATCCCATCGTCCCACCATCCCACCATCCCATCCATCCATCCCACCATCCAACCATCCATCCATCCATCCAACCATCCATCCCACCATCCAACCATCCATCCATCCATACCACCATCCATCCATCCATCCATCCCATCATCCATCCATCCATCCCACCATCCCACCATCCATCCATCCCACCATCCCACCATCCATCCATCCATCCATCCATCCCACCATCCATCCATCCATCCATCCATCCCACCATCCATCCATCCATCCAACCATGCATCCCACAATCCATCCATCCAACCATCCAACCATCCATCCCACCATCCATCCATCCATCCATCCCACCATCCATCCATCCATCCATCCCACCATCCATTCATCCAACCATCCATCCATCCCACCATCCATCCATCCATCCATCCCACCATCCATCCATCCATCCCACCATCCATCCATCCAACCATCCAACCATCCATCCCACCATCCCACCATCCATCCATCCATCCATCCCATCATCCCACCATCCCACCATCCTCCATCCATCCCATCATCCCACCATCCATCCATCCATCCATCCCACCATCCCATCCATCCATCCCACCATCCCCCCATCCCATCCATCCATCCCACCATCCCACCATCCATCCATCCCACCATCCCACCATCCATCCATCCATCCATCCATCCATCCGACCATCCATCCATCCATCCACCCATCCACCCACCCATCCATCCATCCATCCATCCATTCATCCATCCATCCCACCATACATCCATCCATCCCACCATCCATCCATCCATCCCACCATCCCACCATCCATCCATCCCACCATCCCACCATCCATCCATCCATCCATCCACCTATTCATCCATCCCACAATCCATCCATCTATCCACCCATCCCACCATCCATTCATCCATCTATCCATCCCACCATCCATCCCACCATCCAACCATCCATTCATCCATCCATCCCACCATCCATCCATCCATCCATCCCATCCATCCATCCCACCATCCCACCATCCCATCCATCCATCCCACCATCCCACCATCCATCCATCCCACCATCCCACCATCCATCCATCCATCCGACCATCCATCCATCCATCCACCCATCCACCCATCCACCCACCCATCCATCCATCCATCCATCCATCCACCCATCCACCCATCCACCCACCCATCCATCCATCCATCCATCCATTCATCCATCCATCCATCCCACAATCCATCCATCCATCCCACCATCCATTCATCCATCTATCCATCCCACCATCCAACCCACCATCCAACCATCCATCCATTCATCCCACCATCCATCCATCCATCCCACCATCCCACCATCCCACCATCCATCCATCCCACCATCCCACCATCCATCCATCCA